>NC_072770.1:6485409-6780409 GCF_022539595.1 Amphiprion ocellaris | reverse complement strand
TCATTTTTGTGTCTGTGAACATAGAGCTGATGTGCCTTGCCAAAAAGTTCCAGTTTTGTCTCGTCTGTCCATAGGACATTCTCCCAGAAGCTTTGTGGCTTGTCAACATGCAGTTTGGCAAATTCCAGTCTGGCTTTTTTATGATTTGTTTTCAACAATGGTGTCCTCCTTGGTCGTCTCCCATGAAGTCCACTTTGGCTCAAACAATGACGGATGGTGCGATCTGACACTGATGTACCTTGACCTTGGAGTTCACCTTTAATGTCTTTAGAGGTTGTTCTGGGCTCTTTTGTTACCATTCCTATTATCCGTCTCTTCCATTTGTCATCAATTTTCCTCCTGCAGCCATGTCCAGGGAGGTTGGCTACAGTCCCATGGATCTTAAATTTCTGAATAATATGTGCAACTGCAGTCACAGGAACATCAAGCTGCTTGGTCATGGTCTTATAGCCTTTACCTTTAACATGCTTGTCTATAATTTTCTTTCTAATCTCCTGAGACAACTCTCTTCTTGGCTTCCTCTGGTCCATGTTTAGTGTGGTACACACCATGTCACCAAAAAGCACAGTGACTACTTGTAACCCTATAAATAGGCCTATTTATACGGCCTAACCGACTGATTACAAGTTTGTAGACACCCGTGGTGCTAATTAGAGGACACACCTTGATTGAACACGTCCCTATGGTCACATTATTTTCAGTCTTTTCTAGGGGTACCATCATTTTTGTCCAGGCGTGTTTCATGAGTTTATTTTTCAAAATAATTCTGTTAAACCATGGTTAAAAGCAATGTCTGATTTCCGTTGGTTAATTTTTCTAGAATTTTTATTTATTATTACTTTTGTCAGATTCAAATTATTTCTGTGACCATTGTGGATTTTTCTTTCATTAACCGAGGGGTACCAACAATTTTGTTCACGTGTGTATCTTTTGTAGAAATGTATGTTTTCATGCTGGAGTCCATAAATCATAGTTGAAAAAGGTTGTTGATTTGAACCTGCCGGTCAGCTGGAGCCTTTCTTTGTGGACGTTGTATGTTCTCTTTGTGCCTTTGTACATTGCGGGTCCTTCAGCTTCCGTTCAGTCCAAGGACACTTGTGGTAGATTAATAGGTGATTTTAGATTGGCTCTAAGTGGCAGTGTTAGCGCCCATGGCTCTTGTCTTTGTGTTAGCCCAGTGATAGACAGGACTCTGGGAGGAAACTCGCTCCAGGCTCTGTCTGGCTTTAATCAAATGACGTATTTTCGATTTTCAAAGCATGTTCTTTTCAATACAGCACAATAGAGTAAAACCACAGTTATTAAAGCACAAAGACACCATAGGAACTACCTGACATATACTTATGTTATATCGCAAATTCTCAACTTAGCATGTCATTGTGTAAGGAAAGTCCAGCTCTATTTAAAGCTTTAGTATGTTTGCACTGTAAAGAACATTGTTAAAACTGGAGACAGTTATATGTTCTTTTCAGAGTGGATTAGAAAGAACCCATCATTCAAACACAACACAAGGGGCATTGTTCACACTTGACAAAGCTTTTTATCCCTCTGATGCGTGAAGTTAGACGCTTCAAACATTCCCTTCTACCCGTGTCCCCAAGGAACGAATGGACACTATGGAGAACACATTGCACTTGATAGCTACTTTGCATTTTTCTTTCTTCCACAGATTTTCTCTTAGCTCTCTATTGCTTTGTTAGCCTGGTACTAACACAGGTTTACAGCCATTTAGGTGGAGCTGTCTTTGCTTGTGGTCAACACAGAGAATGAGGTGAATTTTAGACACAGTGGAAGAGGGACAAAACAAAGCATTTAGGATTTTAGGCACACGGATGTAAATGATAAAAACAGAAATTTAAATAATGGCAGGAGGAAGAAAAACATTTGCAAATGTGTATGATTTAAATCAATTTATATATTTGCAGTTTCTCATTTCAGAACACCCAAGATTGCACGTCACACCAAATGACTACATTCCAACATGACCGCTGTGTTTTTCTTTGATTGTTTTGAGAAAATCTGTTTGCTGTGACACACTGCTGAATTACTTTTTTGAGCTCTATTTCAGCGGGTCTGTTGAAGCGTTCATTTGCATAAACGTATCATTAAGGGAGGTTCACTGTCTCAAACATAAGCTCATGTGCCTGCACACGCGAGCTTGTGGCCTGCTACCAAGTGTCAGCTGAGTGAAGAGCTCTTGAGATGTCATGACAAATGAGTGGCTGCAATTATATCCCAACACTAAATGCTGTATGTTGTTGGTACATCTCAAGTTGACCATAACACTTGAAAAGGGTGCAATGTTTACCAAGTAAACACTTCTGCTTTTCTCTTTAAACGCACGAAAACACATGTAGGAAGCATTTTTATTTAAAAATGCTGATATATGCATCAACATCCAACCAGTATGTGTATCTTAAAATATTCTATTTGTGAAAGCATGAGACAGATCGATGTTTCACTTGCCATTCAAGCCAAAATGAATAATTGAAGCTGTGCACTGAGATTTTTACACTTTAAATTCTCGGTTTAGATGCTTCACTGTGTAGTTTTCTCAAAGGATTGAGTTCTGCCTTGTGTTGGATGCTGCATGATTTTTTTGTTGCTGTACCCCATCTCTCAACTTTAAAAAATAACTGGCTTTGTTTCAATAAAATGCACCCCAAACTCAGTAATTACACAAATTAATGGCACTGCAATCAAAACATTATATTAATATGATTATCCGCCAGTAATGAGTCCTTTGGGCTGAATGGGTGATAAAGTAGAGGTGGTATTGTGCTTTCTTGTGGACTGTTTTGTACTTTTTTCCACAAACTTTTAATGGCTGGGAAAATTGTTGCTTTTGTGTTGCAGGTTAGAGTCATTTCTGACTTTCTGAAAAGCAAGGTCATCATAAATCTTACTATTTTTGATATAAAGGTTTTAGGGAATTTAAAAAAAATCGATGCTCATCCACTTCACTTTCTAATAACAGAGTATAACTAACAGCTTGTTGCTTAAAAACATTTGAGTCCAGAAAAGGTTAAACATGTCAAGGTAGTGAAAGTCATTATGCTGTATTTCTTGCTCATTTTAAAAAAGAGAAAGTGTTGATGCATAGTCATCCATTTGTCTTGGTCATAACTGCCCCATCAACAACCCTTATATGTCAGCTAGAAATATGAATTCTCCTCCCTGCCCCTGAAAGCTGTGTATACAGCAGAGCTTGTGGCCGTCTGGCTGCAGACATTTGATGTAGATTTTCTCAAAGACTTCTTTGGGGATTGTTCATATGGTCTGGGGATAAGAATTGAATAATGAATACTTCACTACCTCAAGTGACTCTCTTTGGCCTTGTATAACTTTACTGTCTCATTTTACCCCTTTGGTCTTTAAATTAGGCGTAATAAAAAAAATAGAAACAAATGTCAACTGGGCCTCATAGCGACGCCGATCAAGACATTTGTCAGTGATGCACAAGGCACTGGGGACCTTATTGGCGAGTCTGTGTCAGTGTCTTTTGAGTTACCAAGCTGCTAAAATGGAGGTGGGTGAGGCAAGGGAGGGCTAGAGGTAAAGGGGCCAAATTGTAACAGATTGCCAGCCTAAACCTCTGCCCTTAAGGGGAAAAAAATGGACTTTTGGGATGTGGATGCCAGTCACAGCATAATTGATGCCGAGTTGGATGCAGGGTAAGTCCCATCTGCCACTGTCTGTTATTTGGGAGACGGAGAAAAAAAAAAAAAAGCTTTCCCTTTTGTCCTGTCTCAACCAAGCCTTCAAACTGTGCTGGCAAAATCGCATCTTCTGTCCCCCTTGTCCTAATTATAAGCACAAAGCTGTAAGTCCAGGCCTGGTTTACCCTCGGAGAGTGTTTGCCTGGGGAGAGACTGGGGAAAACCATATACAACCATGACATATCACATTTCCTAGCATATGGGAACAGAGCATGAGGGGAAAAAAAACAAAACTATGCCTGAACTCCCAAGTTATTTTCTTTATGGCTGATACAGAAAGATATTTTGTGAATAATTTTCCTCATATTGTTCAAGAGATGTTTTCTGGGGGTGTTTTTTTCCCCCTCATGCGGGTGGCTCTGAATAATGCTGCAGACTGTATTAAATGTGTGGAGGGGTTGCATATCTTTCAAAGGTAGCCCACAATTCTGTGTCCACTTGAGAATACGCCTCTTGAGGGACAGCTGCCATTGCTCAGTAATGCTTCAATTAAACCATGTTTATACAGACAGGAATTCACAAACACATTTCCTGTGCTCCAAAACACACTGACCAGTCCAAGGACAGGCATATAGTATATGTGTTTCCTGCATTTTCAACAACATCGGTATGATTAATGGGCTTCAGAAATGGGAAACTTGTTCAGTGTGACACAAGCTTTTGTCTCTGTGTGTCATTCTCTTCCTCTTCCTGACAGCCACCAGAGTCTCCCACTCTTCACAACCGGCTACACCGCTGGCTGGTTGGCTGAGGCGGGAGGATCCGATACGAGCTGACAGCGCAGTAATAACCCATGCAAATTAACAGGGTGGGATGTAAATGCAAATGTTAAAAGCACAATAGAAAAAGTGATTAAAAATTGCCCTGGTGTCTGTTATCTCATGCTGCTGCTCATGTTGGGAAATAAAGGTTTCCAAAAGAAGAAGACTTAGGTACAGGGAGCTTGTGCCAATGATGATTTCAACATGTCTTTTCTTCACCCTCTGGAGAGGACTTAACTTTGATCATTTTTTAGCCTGCCTTCTATTTTCCCCACTGCCACAATCATAGCCCATCCAACTGTGTGACTTCTCAAAGCAAGGACTATAAGCACTTGGCAGTGTTTTATGTTTCACTCAGCTTAACTCACTCTGGAATGCATGTATGTTTCTGTCTCTCTCAAATACATACGCATGGATGTGAAAGCATGAATTTACATTTACATCTCTGCTAGAAACAATCTTAGCCTCAAAGCAGAAATAAAGCAGCGATGGGGCATATGTCTTGTGCATTGCCAAGACCTGGCAGTGTAAAAGTTGTTTTGATTTTTTTGGATGCCAAATCATCCTCAAGCCTACAAGTAAAGCTTAGATCATAAAACTGGCACTGGGATGGACTGATTAACTTCCATTTTCGACTCCACTGGGATGAATATTAGGTGAAACAGTCAGTTAAATTGACATTTTGAATTTCCAGCCGCTTAATTTTCTGTAATGTGGCATGGGCATTTCGGTTTCCACTCTTCACGCTGAACCTCTCGCTTATGCCTTTGTGTTCAGAACCAATTACAAACTGCATTTTGGAGCAGCTAAGTAATGTGCTGCCTTACTGTGAGATGTGCTTCTGAAAGTGGGCTGTTTATGCCTAATTGAATGGTACTAAATGTACATGAATGTGTCTCCGTGGCAATGCTGTAGAGCCGTGTAGACAACTGAACGACTTGTATAATGTATGAAAACGAAAGGAAAAGGACAAGAGGACCTTATATATTAGTGTGAGAAACATATGGTAAAACAAGATGAAGCTTGTGGGTGGTAAAGTGAAAATGTTCTTCAGGACTGGAGTAAGAATAGTTTTTCATTCATATTACAAAAATATGGACGAAAAATTTTGGCTTATTTGACAATATGACCATTTCTTTCTTTCTGAAACAGTATGTAACAAGAAAAGCACTCATAAAGTGCACTACTCCACCAACGCTGCTCAGTCATTGTATGATGTCTGACGGATGAAATCTTTAACAAATTCATGGTCCACAGTGGTCGATTTGTAGTAGGATAGCAATCATGTGATTGTCAGCAAGCAGCTGACGTAGTGTTCTCTTGTTGTCATAGTTACAGTGGCGCCGTGACGCTATCTCGCAGTGATCCAGACTATAAGCCATGTCACTGCCAAAATCTAATCAGGTGGTCCTTGTGTCATTTCTGACCATCCCTGGAAATTTAATCGAAATCGGTTAGTCAGTTTTTGATGTTTTAACTCTGCTGTGTTCCTTGGTGGAGTAATAACTAGTGACATACTCAAACAAATGGCACAGAAATGTTTAGTTTTATTTATTTTATTTTTTAAAATCATTTTCAAAATGCAGTTAAGTAAAAAAACAGCTCAGTCATTTGGAAAAAAAAAGGTTACATTTATCACACAAGTTTTAACACTTGGTTTCATGCCACTGCAAAGAAAGTTCTCTTAGTGGTCAGTGGCAAAACAGCCCGACCATCAACAGCACAAAAACTATCAAGAGTAGCCTACATTTCCAGTTGTTCTACATATTTTTTGAACTGCTCCCATGTGGCAGCAGAGAGCTACAGCGGGTAGGTGTGCAACTATGAAGCTTTCTGTAGCACCATTTCAGTCTTAAGGATGGTACAAGTGGAGCCTGTCTTGTTTAACCTTCTGACATCCAAGGTGTGGTGCTCTCTTTGTCCTTGAAGTGTGTGGTGTCATTATGCAAATATCTAGAAACCTCTCCAAGGCCTTTAAAAAGATCTCCAAATCACTTGAAATTAATAATTAAATTGTCTAAAAGTGGTATAGATTTTAAATGCCGCCCCAGCAAATTCAGCCCAATAGCAAATCATTTGATGCAAAAATTAAAAAGTCTCTAAGAACCCTTCAATTTTAACACAGAACCTAAAGGTAACTCTTGGAACTGAAAAAGACTGCACACATTTGACCTGCACAGGAAGCTTGCCAGGTCATAAGATTTTGCTGACCAAAAAGAGCAGAAGAGGAAAACGACAATTTGCCAATGGACATACGGGCAAAGACCAGGCTTTTTTGGAATCGTGTGCTCTGGACACACAAATCAAAGACAGATTTAGTTGTTTGGCCACAGAAACAGTGGAGTTGTTTGGCACAGAACAAAGACAGCTTTCAGGAGAACAACCTCATACCAACTGTGAAGCATTGTGGTGGAAATTGTGTGGATTGAGGTTGCTTTATTGTCTCTGGGGCTATGTAGCTCACAGTCATTGATTCAGCTATAAACTCTACATCTTATGTGCTTGAAGATATTGTGAGGTCATATGTCCACAGGTTGAAGTTAAACTAGAAGTTGACCTTTCGACAAGATAACGATCTGAAGTAAACTAGCACATCTTCCAAGAAATGGCTCACAAAGAAGTAATGCAGGGTTATGGAATGACCTGAGAAGAACTCACCCAGTTACAAATCCCATTGAAATGTTGTGGGTGGGTTTAAAACTGTAGTGCATGCAAGAAAACCCTCAGATATCCTGCAACTAAAAGAATTTTGCATTGAAGAATGGTCAACATTTTTAGTAAAACAATGTTAAAGACTGGTGGAAAATTATGCAAAATACCAACTGGAAGTTCTTTCTACTTAAGGGGGTTGCTGAAGCTGAGAGTGTACATACTTTTTACGGAGAAGAATATTACATGTATTGATATTTATTTATTTAACCAGGAGAAATCCCACTGACATTAACAACCTCTCTTGCAAGGGAGCCCTGGCCAACATAGGCAGCAGCAAATACAAGCAAGTTAAGAAAAACAAGTGCATGCTGTGGAGTCGGCCTCAAGAACTCCTAGTTTGGATTTAAAAATGTTCAATGAGACTAACACGGTTAGTTTCCAATTTTTCTGCAGCATATTCGATGCAAAAAGTGCAGACTAACCAAAAGCCTTTTCATCCAATGCAGTAAGAGAGTATGGAATGGAAAGCAACAAATGATATTGTGAACGGAGAGAGGAAAGTTCAGAACTTTTCTGTGCAATCAGAGAACAAATGTATGTTTTAGGTTCAGTGTTTGATTGATAGAGTATTAGCTTTTTTAAAATTTTGTCAAAAAAGCAAACCATTTACATGGAATATGCTGACTTTTTCATGCACCTGTGCCATCTAGCATTACCGTTTTCTCTGTGTAAGTGCCTCTGAGCAAGTTATTATATCCTCTAGAGATGCTGTTATTTAGTGGAGCCTGACCTCGGACCACTCTTTGCAGGGAAATTCAAAAAGAGGCATTTCTTTAAAGAGTTAATATAAATATCCAGCTGTGAGGCTTGAAAAATGTGCTACATTTCCTTAACACATGGTGTTTGCCAGCCTCTCCTCTCCTTCCATCTGTATTCTGACTGTGACTTTTGTCAAAGATCTGCTTATCAACTGTGATATTGTCACTGTGGCTCTTAGAGGACGGAAATATTTTGTAGATGTTCGTTGGGGTCCAGTTATGTCTCTTTGGGCCTGCGCTATTATTTCCAATTTCAACTCTAAAGAACCTCTCAAATTCAGACATGAAACTGTTTAGCATATTGATGACACAGTGTCACCTCGAGGGTCTGTTTCAGTGTGGTTTGAAATATACAACTATGTGTCCAGAACACGTGACTGTGGCTGTATTTGCTGCACCTGCTTCAGAAAAGTTCAATCTAAGTATGTTATTTTTATTAGTAAAAAAGCAACAACAAATGAATCACCATCCATAAAAATGCTGATGGAAATTAGTGCTTTAAAGCTTTATTAAAAGCAGATGCCTGCAGTGGAGCATTCAGAACCAGTGTTCTTTTGTGACTAATTGGCATGCATCCACATAGGATAGTTGGTGACAAGTCATGCATAATAGCTAATATGCAGTAAACAAGAAAAAGCTGCATTACTGGTAATCATGAGCTGTCTAAAATTGAAAATGTCAGCTAAATGATTACACTAAAGTTGTTTCCTTGATTGTTATTTAAATTGGCTTTTATTACTCCGCCAAGGAACGCAGCGGACTTATGTGATGATTGACATTGGTTTGTCTGTCTGTCTGTTCGCAACATTACTCAAAAACGGACTAACAGATTTGAATAAAATCTTCAGGAAAGGTCAGAAATGACACAAGGACCAAGTGATTAGATTTAGGCAGTGATGCAGCTTATAGTCTGAATCCGTGGATTTGTAACGTTAATGTATCGTTGTGAGATAGTCAGTCTAACTATGTAACAAGTGAACACTACGTCAGCTGCCTGCTGACGATCACATGATTACGAGCCTACCAGAAATTGACCGCTGCAGACTTATCGGGACTTATCCATCGAATATGATACAAGAAAAAATTGATTAAATTGTGGGGGTGTTTCAGAGTCCCATCAATTCCTGCTGCCCGCTACATGTTTAGGTCATGCAATTTGGTATCCGTACATAACGTTCACATGCATAACACATGCCTGCGCAAGGTCATTTTGTTTGTGGGTACATCTATATTAAATCTGCCAAATTCTATAGCACGGTGATTTCTGATCATCAATAACTAATAAACAACTGCTGCATTTCTAAAAGAAATGTTGCATTTCTGACAATACCATATGAGAGAATTAACAACTTTGGCGGAGAACTGTGCTGTGTGCTTTTCTAGTTTTAATTTTGTGACTGGTTGTTTTTTAGGTACTTATGCCATTTTTCACCCTTTGAGGTAACAAGTCATTTAAAACCTGCAATGCTTCTATGGAGTGTCTTGTCCTCCCATCCATCCAGCTCTCTGTGTACCTTTTTATGCAAACCAAGGGCTGGAGCCAATCCCAGCATGAAGGAGGATCCCCATAAATACCAAAGATAAACAAACAAATAAGTACAGCAATTCTTTTGTCCACAATGCATGTCAGAACCAATTGAACAAAGTGGAGAATTTAAATTTTTACTCTAGATATGTTTTGTTTTTTGTTATTTTGGAGCCGTCACTCTAAGACTCTGAGCTATTTGTTAAGAAAGTAATCAGGTTTTAGGTTTTGCACCAACAGGCTCATGAATGTATATATCCAGTATATGTTTAATTCTCCACTGACTGTGATAAGACCACATTTGAAAACTGAAATGCCCTGCACTCCTATTTAGCTTGGTAAAACTATTCAAAATTCATACTGATTGCTTTGGAATATTTGGCCTCACAATAAAAAAAAGTCCCGCTACAAATACTTATCACTGAATTACTGTTAGTGAAAGTAGAAGGGAAAGTCAAGGATGACCTTGGTGTTTTTTTTTTTTTTTTTTTTTTTTTAAGTCATTGCAACCTATTGTCTACCTCCCCAACACACACCACCACCTTCTTCCACTATAAACCCCTGGAGATGTGGACTCAAGGCCAGGGTGCTTAGTACAAGGGGATGTTGGGAGTGTTTCTTGTGAGTCCAGCTGTCTTCAGAGCTCTAAATCCTTTGATTATGAGGCTGGGGAAAGCAGTCTCTTAGGAGCATTAAACATGCTCCTGTTTTGCACATTCACCAATCTCATTTGCAGGTCTTTCTTTTCCTTTCTTTCTTTTGGAAAGATAGCAGAGTAGTGATGCTTGAGGACATAGAAAAAAGGAGGTGGTAAACGAGAAATGGAGGGTGAGATCATTATTACTGTGACTAGCATACTACTACCAGGGACAAAAGAAATTAAATTCTCCTTTTAATGCAGTGCTGTGCAAGTGTGGCTTTGGAAAATGAGGGAATAGGCCGTGGGACTGTACATTTTATAAGTTTCCGAATCTGTCTTAATATGATATAATGGAACACAGCCAGGGTGTTTTGCAGACTAGGCAAAGGCATTTCAGGCCTAATTGTGTTATTATCAGGTGAAACCTGTAATGGCATGGTTTCAGAGAGTTGCAGCATCCAATAACCTTTGAAAGAATCCCATAAGCCCAAGAGATTGGAGAAAATACTTGACCTAAAGTGGAAGATGTGAGAAGTGAAAACGGAAAAAACACAAAGGTTGGACACAGTAGAATAAACATCAGAGATGCTTTAAAGCACTTTCAAGAACTAAACCAAAAGTATAATTTCCAAAAAAGAGTTCAGTCAGGTCTGGGGAACAGAAATAAAAACAACAAAACTTGCGTGGCAATCAGAATTCCAGGCATACATAGCAGAAAGGCGTTTGCCAGTACACTGTGTGCAGTTTTCATTATGTAAAGGAAAGGGAGAAATAGTGCTGAGAGGATTTTGGAATTTTTATATCTGTACTTATATCTTTTGAGTCTTTAAGAAACCTCCAGAAGAATGTCAAAAATATTGACGTCTTTTTTTTTCTGCAAGTTTTTTTTATGCTGTTGATATTTTTTTTTCTCCTAGACTACATATTGTTTAGCAAACTTGACCGTGGCTTCTTTTTTTTTTTTGGGGGGGGGGGGGGGGGGGGGATTTCAGTTCTCTCCTGGTTTTGAATGAGCACTAAATCAGCAATAACAGATGTGTTAGACAGCAACCTTGTCAAGAGAAAAACTTCATCATTTATCAGTTGTTTTCAAATGAATGATGCAGATCTCAGTTAAAGAAAGACCTCAATCTTCCCCCAAAAATACAGAGAAATGAATGAAAAAATTAGCTCCACTTTTAATAAATGGGCGAAACAAGAACTGCAATTAAATGAGGTATGAAAGGCTTTGGCTCCATAATCACAGACAACCATTTAAATCCCGTACAGGGTTGTTGTGTTTGCAAATAGTGTGCTGTGCCTTGTAGGTGTTGGTATTAATCATGTCAAATATTTCACCAAGGCTTATTGCTGTCTTAGGCTTTGACTCCCATTAGGTGCCCCCCCACCCACAGGGCAGAAAACAATAGAACATCATGATCAATGTGCAGCTCTGCTGAACTAACCTGACCGGAGTGAGGAATTATTTATCGCAGCATTTACAAGGTTGCATTAGCGATTTTAGTCGAAACTGAGCAAAGCATCTTGTTACTTCTGCTTGGGCGAAGTACTTGTCAAGGGGTTATCAATATTTATCAGTGAAGTGGAACCTTGCAATTTAACAGCAATTATTTTTAATCTAATAAGATTGCTGTTGATGAGATTAGCTCTGTCTAAATTCCAATGTGTGTGTTTTGTGTGTTAAAACTCTCTATAGATTGCCACAAAAATCTCTTGATCTCTTTGTGTTTAAAGCTGCTAATATTGTGAGAATGAATCATCATTTTTAACTGCACAGTATGAAGCACTTTGCAGACAAAAAAAACCCTGAAGATATTGTTAGGAATATATTTACTGCACTCTAACAAATAGAATATAAAACTGTGTTGTGGACAAAGAGCAATCAATATGTTAAATCTATAAAGTTGAATGTTTTTTATTTTATTTTATTGTCTGACTCTATGCTCTGCATGTGGGTACAGCTTCACACTGCCGGATGCACTCCACATACGCGGCCTCTGTTTGGAGTGTTTGAGCATGATCGGTCAGGAGCAGACACCTCTGACAGCTTATCATATGCCAGGTTGGGACAGGCTTGTCAGTAAGCTAATGGAGTGTTCTAAGGTTAATTTACAACCATATGAATTCAATCAATAAGCAATTAAGAGGTGTGGAAACACAAAAGTACCCAGCCCAGCAGCTAAATCCCCTCTCGCCGACCCCCACCTGCTTTTAATCAATTAATTGCTCTGGCATGTCTGTTTAAAAATGCTTGATAGATTTACACATAAAACTGCCATGTAAAAAAAGGCACTGCTCCCTCCATGACCTTTCTAGTTGCCTTATCGGCCAGAGCGACTTGTGCATTCAGAAAATTGTGTCTGAAGGGATTGTTGTCTCACCTTACACAATTCTCAACAGGTTTTGCAAATGTTTCCCCTTATGATAGGCTTATTGAAATGTTTGTAAAATATCCCGGACCTGAAGGGAAATCATATGCCAGGTGTCTATCAAATCCTATGCTCAGTGATGCATGAAAAGACTCATGGAGAAAAGACATGAAAATGTATCGTAGACATGGACGTGTTTAGTGTTTTTTGAGACAGAAGACAAGCAGCTTATCTCAGTTCAATTTGTTTATTCTGCAGTGCCAAGTAGCTTGATATTAGGGACCATTACTGTTCAGAGGACTACTGTCAACATAATGTTAATCTGTAGCTGTCTTCCCAGAAATGGATGAAGGTCATTGTGCACAAAGTCTTTTTATTGAATGTGCAACTCTAATTGTTCAAAAATTGTTGGAGAGAAGCTGTGTTTAAGCTCAGGCATATCTGTAACCTCTTGTCGCACGATTCTCCAATCAGATGGTCCCAGATGCTGTAAAGGAGTCCCTCCCTATTCTGATTCATATGTTTCTTAGTGTATTGTCCCTTCATCATTAACTGCTGACTTCTGTCTCAGTCGTACGATATTATCACAACTTCTAGCTGACACACCAACTCCAGTCATGAGTATTTTATCGGTTCTTAAACACAGCAACTTTTGTTCTCACAAGAAGTCTTTTGACATGGAGTGGCCTTCAGTACTAAGTGAGTGTTCGAGAATGTGTAGTGTGCGTGTATGTGTGTCAGCAATGAGTGTTGGTGTGTAGTGAGCGTAAGCTGCTGGAGTTTGCCCTCTGTTGACCTGTTTTTTTTCATCTTCGGTTCATCCCAATTCACATAGTGTGAGATGATATTCGTAACCTTCTTATCTTCACAGGTCAACACAGCTCTTTTTATTAGCACTTAAGCAATGTGTAAGTCAGTATTAAGCCAGCGGTATGTTCATCAGGAGTGTTTCAAACAACAGCAGTATGTTCAACAGGAATGTTAGAAACAATAAATCCTTACATAAGCCTGAAATGTGTAGATCAGTGTTAAGCAAGTACTATGTTTAGCAGGCATATTGAAAATAACAAACCCGAGCATACAACTCATCATCTTGTTGTGAAAAGAGCCTCTTGTACTCACCTGTCCTCCATTAAAATTCAACCGATCCTTGTGCAGGTCATCATTGTCTGCCGCAGCATCGTCAGGTAAAACTAGCTGGCTGATTTTTCATTTAATCCACCACAATATGCTCCATGAAGCATTCACATTCATATTTAAGACACCATCCAAGGACCGGAGCGGTGCATGTTGAACAGCTGATTTTCTGGGGGATGGGAGAGATTTACATTCATTACCCCCTCCCAGTGCTCCTCCGTAATGCTCTGAAGTCTTGCTCACATGTTTCCCCTTTACACTAACATGACACACTTGCTGGGATCCCTAGAGAGATCCAGATAGAGGGTTAGTGATATGATATGTATGAGATTTTCTACCTTATCAGCCTCATCCGACTCACATGAGCCCTGGGGAGTTTTGAACATATTGTTCCAACCATTCAGTTACCATTTTAAGTGGAGATTCTCTCAGCAGGTCCCCAATTTCTTTTGAAAATAGATACAGTAGATAGATAAAGCGGGTCTCTAAATTAGTTTTAGTCAATTTTATTTCAAACATCACGGCAGAGCAACATTTATTTTTCTCTGCTCTCATTTTCTTGCTCTTAACTCTGCTGTCAGTGTTGCCAATGTTGTTTCCACCTACATGTATAACCTTAAGATGACATTTCATCATAAAATAACTCCTGGAATTCACTAAGAGAGTGAAAGTGAATGCTTTCTAATAGTTTACGAATGTCTGAGGTTGCATTTTGTGTCTATTCAATGTATTAGGATATTGTTTCTCAAAGCTTTCCCTCTGTCCTCCACAGCACCTCCCAACAACATATCAGTGGTGGCAGAGAACACTCCAGCCCCTTTCAGTCGATACCAGGCCCAGAATTTCACTCTCGTCTGCACTGCAAAGGGAGGAAAACCAGCCCCATCGGTGAGTCGCTGTTGAAGATACACCATGCTGTTTGTTCACTGGGGGCCCGTCTACAGCACACAGATCCCTGTTGTTTACAGATAAAAAGAAACCGTGTTGTGTGTTGCCAGCCGAGTTCTTTAATTTTAATTCTTTTTTTTTTTCTGGTATTCAGTACACAGACAGCTCGGAGTTATAAATGGTTTTAACATTTCAGTGAAGATGCTCTTTAAACTGAATTTCAAAAGCTGCAGACAGCAGCACAGTTTTCGGTCTTGGTGCTTCCCACAGAAATCCAGCATTATTTGCTCCATGACGCTAGAAGTTCAGATAGTGTAGTAATTTAAAGTGGCTGTCTCACAGTGCTGCTCTTACCATCATTACAGCCTGACCTGTGATCACCATAAATAAGTTTGTCATGTAATGAAGTCATTAAAAAAGCAAGATCAGATTTCGGAAATAGACACATTAGTGTTATTGATGGTCGCATTCAGGACAATTAATCTAATCGCAGTGACATGATAGTAATGGTTGCACACAGAGTTGTCGCTGTACACTCCTGTCCACACACATCCAGTAACACACCAGCATGCACATGCATGCAGTCGAGCACATGTACCAGCGCACACACACACTTTAGAGTCTCACACTCTTTTCTCTACTTTTTGAAGTACAAGACAAGGACTCGCAAATGCCTGAAGTGCATGTTCAGATGTTTGGTGGCATATCAGCTTATGGACGCTGTGTGAGAGGAGCTGCTCGATGTTAGTTCCCACCGGGTCATTAATCATCATCCATGGGTGTATGGTAATGGACTCCAGACCCTGAGCACACCTATCTCCTGCAATTATGAGCCCAGTGAGAGGTGAATACAAGGTGAATGTGATTTCCGTATCTCAGGTACTTCCTGGTTGATGGTGTGATGAGTGAGGTTCTCCCCTGTTGTGATTCACAGGAAGCCTTAAGCCATTAAAGCTAGGCACTGCTGGATCCTTATTTTTAGCGCATAATGGCGACAAAAGGGATCGTATAAGTTTTCAGCTGGTCAGTAAAGCCTGGATTGTCTCTGTGTCAGTGGCCGAGTCACACTGCCGATAATTAGCTCTGTCGGTGATGCAGCGGGCAAACGATTAAGTCACCAACTTGAGATGAAACAGAAAAGAATTTTGTTGCTCAGTGCGCAATGGTATTAGCAGATTACAGATGAAAAACTTTGATGTAAGATACAATGAAAGGTTTTTGAATGTTTTGGAATGCATTGAAGCTTTCTGCTGCAAAGACAATTTACAGTAATTTCTCTCCAGCAGCTTAACCACTCAAGAATGACTTTCCAAGTAGAAATGCAATGTAAAGGAACAATCTGTTTTATATACTACAACAATTCTACCATTTCATAGAATAAATCAATACGAGAAAATGCAGAAATGTCAGATGCATGGAAGTCTTAGAAGTAGATTATTTACTGGGAGAAGCACAGTAAAGCAAGCTAAGTAAGATTAGTGGACTGAACATTGCTCTGGTTCAGTAAGGAAATAGAAAGGGAGGAATTTTACATCATGAGGAATATTCAGTGAAAGAGGCTTTGCAAGTATTACAAATTTAACAGGGTACATAAACTTGTCAGTGTAAGAAGAATAATGTGCTCTTCAGTAAGACAAAGCATTTTAACCTAAACAATATGACAGAATGAAAACAGCTGAGCTGTCAGCCACTTGCTCAAAGGTGTTGAGGGTGAAGGATTGTTGACAGAAAGAGTAAAGGTGACAGTAATGGACATGGATTTAATTAATTTTCCAGAGCCATAACGGACTGACCTTTGAACCTTTATCACAGTGATCTTTCCTCATCACCACTGAAATCCAGCAGCTTTCATACAAAATTATTTTGGAACCAAATTATTTGTACTGGAGCTCTTGCACAGTAATCACAGGAGAAAACATACTGAACTCAATATCACCCAACATAACAAATCACATGTTCATCTTCTTTAAATTAGCACATTGTGTTTCCAAAGAAGCTTTTTGAACCTATTCTGTTTTACCATTGCTAACCTTAACCCACCTAAAACAAACAAAAAAAAAAACTATGATAGACTTTAAAAGTCCTGCACACCCACACAAGTGTTCTCAGTTATTCTGTTTGAAGATTGCTAGAGCTACAGTATGCTGGAAGTTTGCTGAAGTCACCAAACTTTATATACTGTTTTTTAAAGCATATATTGGTGCACAAACAATTACATGAAACAAAACAAAGGGGAGTCAGATGTTAGTTAAGCACAGTTTGTAGACACCCACACAGTCCAGAGCAGAGGTGTAATTATGCTCTGTAAAGGAAAACATCTGTGTTCGAGTCCCATGAGTGTAAAGGGCCTTTAATGTTCCTAGTGCACTCATAGCATGGAATTAGGGCAGTAGGGCAGTGGTGGCGCAACGGTTGTCTCTGGACTACTGATCAGAAGGTCAGAGGTTCAAGCCCCGATGTGGCCACTGTTGGGCCCTTGAGCAAGGCCCTTAACCCTTCCTGCTCCAGGGGCGCTGTACCATGGCTGATCTGTCGCTCTGACTCCCCCCAATTGGGAGAATATGCAAAAATCAGAATTTACCCTCGTGGGATTAATAAGGGATAATAAAATTTATTTTTTTTTAATTAATCCATTTAAGTTAGATTTGCATATCACTGTGTGAGCCAGAAAAGAAATGGAGGAGATGGATTAGTTTATTAACTTTGTATCATATAGCAAACAAGCACAATGTTTGCACCAGAATAGGATAAGATCAATTTTATTCATCCCGGAGGAAAGTATTTTGCCAGAGTACAATACAATAAACAATAAACAAAGGTTAGTCAAATCAAAAAAGAATACGAAGTACAAAATGTAAAGCGTTTGCATAAACTGTCTAAGTCAGGGGTGTCAAACTCATTTTAGTTCACGGGCCACATTCAGCCCAATCTGATCTCAAGTGGGTTGGACCAGTAAAATCACAGCATAATAAACTATAAATAACAACAACCCCATTTTTTTCCTTTAAGTGCCAAAAAGTACATTCTGAAAATCATTTTCATCTTTTTCCAAAACATCATGAACAATTAAATTTCAACAACAGTATGCCTCAGTTTATCATTATCATATGATCAAAACAACAAAAGTCAGACAAAAAAAAGACAAAAAACAAAAGACACAGTATTACAAAAACGAGACACAAAATGACAACAGTGAGAAACAAAATGACAAAAACATGAGACAAACGACATGAAACAAAACAAAAAAAGACAAAAAAATTTATAAAAAGTTAAAAGTGAAAAAAAATGGACAAACTACACGTGTGACAAAAAAGAAACACAAAACGACAAAACATGAGACAAATGACAAAAGTTAGACAAAGAAAAAAAACAAGACAAACTATTATCAAAATGAGACACAAAATACAAAATAACAATGAGCAATATAGTTTTTACTTCATGATCAAAACAAGTTGTCATGGTCTAGAAATTAAAATTTATAGTTTTAAAATTTCATGTTTGCAGTTTTTTGTTTGTTTTTTTTACACTTTAGAAAATCGTCCCATGGGCTGGATTGGACCCTGTGGCGGGTTGGTTTTGGCTCGTAGGCCACATGTTTGACACCCCTGGTGTCAAACATGTGGCATCCACTCAGATCAGGGGTCTGAGTGGATGCCAAGGAATAGTGTCGAGAAAAAAAAACAAAAATAAATATCCATCCATCCATCCATCCATTATGTATAAACCGCTTAATCCTCACTAGGGTCGCGGGGGGGCTGGAGCCTATCCCAGCTGACTCAGGTGAAGGCAGGGGACACTCTGGACAGATCACCAGTCTGTCGAAGGGCTACATCTACAGACAACCAGTCACACTCGCATTCACACCTACGGGCAATTTAGAATCATCAGTTAACCTCAGCATATTTTTGGACTGTGGGAGGAAGCCGGAGTACCCGGAGAAAACCCACACATGCACAAGGAGAACATGCAAACTCCATGCAGAAAGATCCCCAGAAGGTAAGGACGCGAGCCAGGGATCTTCTAGCTATAAGGCGAGAGTGCTAACCACCAAGCTACTGTGCAGCCCCATAAAAATAAATAAAGTAAAATAAAATAAAATAACACAAGTACAAAATGTAAACTGTAGACTAATAACAAGAAACAGTTTAACAGAAAGTGAACTGCAAGTAAGAGTAACCAGATATATTGCACCGAAAGTGAACTGAAAGTAAACAGATGTATTGCAATAGAAATGTTGCACTGGAACAATGATAATACAGATCGTGAGACTGTTAACAAAAAGTCAGATGATTTTGAACATGGAAATAAGTCCAATGATTATGTATCCCTCCGGCAGAAGGGAGAGGAATTGTATAGTTTGATGGAAGACATCAAGTCAAGTCTGCCGATCCATGGCATCTGAGAAAGAAAACACTTTGAGCTTGGAAAGTTGTTTTACTGCCTCTGTGGAGACTTGATCATGGCCTGTCAAAGTCGCCATGGATTATTTGACTAAATCAAACAGAAAAACACAAACACAAAGCAAACAGTCTCCGACAGGTTTTATGGAAAGATTTTTAAGGAACAGTCTCACAAGGCTCTGGCAAAGTTATCTGTAATCTCATCTGAAGTCACATAATGTGAAAAAAAGGGGAAAAAATTTAAATGGCACGAAATAAGTTTCGTCATTTGAGATGTGTGTTTAGTTTATCAAAAGGTTAGTTCAGCAGGAATCTGCATTTAATGTTAAATGCCACAAACTGATTTGTCAAGTCTCGGCATACCAAGGAGTTGTCATTTTGAAATAATTGAAGCTAAACCTATAGCTGTTTGTTAATAACAGGATGTCTAAAGGACAACTGCAAGACAAAAATAACATATTTTCGTGGCATTATTCCCAATTTACACATTGCCTGCATAGTATTACAGTTGAAGAATGAGAACAAATATCACATTTAAACTGTGTCCATTTGTTCTATTTAAGCTATTGTCCACGGTCACGCTGCATAACAAAACCTCATTATTAGGTCTGTACATATTTGCTTGAGTGGTGTTGCTATGGCCCAGTTTTGTGACTGCAACTTCAAACAGCGCTCTCTTCGCTTTTTGATGAAACTCATTTAGTCTTTGACGGTGCTGCTGCCCGAGGGCTTGTTGGAAAATGAGCTGTTGTCAGTTCTATTTTCAATGTCATATCACTGTAAGCATTTAGCAACAGCTGCTAAATATGACCATTCTGTGGTATTTCATACACTGAATTATCTTTGTCTCTAACTGTACTAAATTATAACCCACAGTATTTTTTTTAGACAGAAGTCTATAAATTTCATTATCACACCAAATGTCAAGATTGCCTTGCATTTGATACTTGTGCATAGGCAGTGGATAGAGCTAATTTCATGTATTTTCAGCCCTGCAGCCCTGTGATTGTTTCATATTTTTAGCCATGATACTGGGTAAACACTGAAACGACTAAAATGCCAACAATAAAAAGTAATAACCAGCATTGGCTTGTTGTTGACATTGTGAATTTGTTTGCAAAGTTATGAGCTAAATACTCCATGTTCACCAGGCAGTTATTAATGCTGTCTCTTGCCATTTGGTGCTAAGCAGGTAGTGTGTATTGAGATTTTAGAGCTGAAAGCAGCTGCCTGCTGCACCCGAGGACAACGCAATGAGAATGGTTCGGCTGAACCATAAAAGTAAAGTTGAAGGCCAGACAGCGAAACAATGAGCTGCAACCTGCCATAAAGCTCCATAAGGCTGAGCGGAGCTGCAGATTTGTGGTTATGATTCTCTGTAAGTACATCACAGTGAGCAATCTCTTTCCCACTTTATTCTTACATTCATCTCCATTGGTACATTATCATAAACACATTTTTCTAGTAGAGGCTTTAAGGAGTAGGTAATTTTAATGTCATTTCATTCACTTTTTATGTTCCCAGTCACAAAAACTTCGCTTTATTTCCTGCTGCTAAAAAGCAAAGCCTTACATCTTCCTCTCAAGGCAAGCAAAACTTAAAATTTGGCTGTCGCAAATAGAGTGTGAAGGCAAAAATGAGTAGAAAAGATGAGAAAAGCTGCAGATCAGCCAAAGTACCTTTAAGTAATTAAAACAAAGCTACAAAATGAAGCTACACAGTGTTCACACCACACACTCTCAGCATCAGATTTTCACATCATTGGATTATTATTTTTTTTTTTTTACCTGTTGTATTTAAGGATTTTGACAGAAATTAATGGATTAAAGCAATTGTGTGGCAACATTTTAAAAGGTTGAGTGTAGAAATGATTGGGACCAAAGCAGCAAGAGAAATGTCTGCTTCTTTATATAAGGCTTTCACAACTGCATTACATTTCTCGTCTCTATAGGAGACATAAGAGACTTTATGGACTGAACAAATTAACCTTAAGTCCTTGACCTTAGAGATGTGCTGTACAGTTTTACTTTGACATTGTTTTGATCAAACCATCAGCACCAGCGGTCACCGCAGTCTTGTCTTTATCTCACTGTATTAATGAAACTTAAAGAGCTTTTTACACATCATTCAGTGCAAAAATGCTTTAGTCATAAGCAGAGTTATAAGCTTTGCATTTGTTGTGATAAATTTGCTTTGGCTTTCCTCAAAGAAAGAAATATCCCCTGTTGCTATGCAACATCATTTTGTGTCCTTCCAGCATTCCGTGTAATGTGTGACACATGATTGTGGCTTAGTGTAGACAAGACATTTGAAAGTGTTGAACTTCATCCAGCACTACTGCTGTTGAACATCTTGTTACACTAATATTAAGAGCAGTTTTAGGAGACTCCTACTGCTTCATCTTCTGACTGATTATGTTCTTTTTTCATGGTTCCTCAAGTGTCAACTTAGGGATGAAAAAAATGATGTAACAGTGCAGAGCCAAAACCATTAAAATAATTTTTGTTCCTCTGTAACGTAGACTACATTTCTACAGTGTCTAATGTGTGGTTTCAAAATATATGTGTTTTCCATGTCCTTGGCATCATGCTAGTCTAATTAGAATACTGTGTGATAATGATGCTGCGGTGTAACGAACTGCATTCTTTATACCTGCCTCACATTCTCAGCAGATGTCACTGAAATAATAAGGTGCTTCATACTTTATGTGGCATAGTCGCATTGCAAAATATATTAATAGTTAAGTCTTATGAAGAAGCCCAGCAGAGAATAGTGCAGAGTATTCTGTATCATATTCAGTTTGCAGTTATGCAATAGATCCATCATATTTACACATGATCACACTTCATGCTGTTCACTTTCTTTCATAAATCCAGTGTCTTGAAGTTCACATTTTTTCAAAAACTGTGATTTTTCACCACTTTCAGAAGACGCTCAACATGCCAAATTACCCCAGTGCAGCTTCGAGAGGACTGTGTTAAAAACGTCTGCCATTATGTTTCAAGATCTGTCGGTATCTGATGTCACTGAAACAAGCTGGTGGCATATCAATAATAGCCTCCCAGTGCCACTGTTAGAACATCCTCAGAGCACAAGCAAGCACTGATTGAAAAAAGGAAAGATAATGACAGTTAATATTAAGAAGGAAAGCTGATTAAGTCATGGCCAGGATCCCTCTCACAGCCTCTCTCCTCTTTCTCTCCCCTTTTTCTCTTGCTTCTGCTCTCTCATTGAATCATTCTGTCACTCTGAAAATTACCGCCTTGTCCTTTTGACACCGCCATGATTAACTGCAGCAACATAAAGGTGTATATGGACCAATGCTCAATTGTTCCATTTTTAAAAAGGTTTTGGATTTGAGATGTTGTTGAGGTGAGGGTAGCTTGGCACGGTGCAGAGTGCAGGTGCTTTCATCACCGTCTATTCACAGAGAAATGCAAAAGCCTTCTCATGCCATCCCAGCTTAATTTCACTACTGTCTTGGCAATGCATATGGGCTACTGCTTAGAATTACATCTCCTTTTTTCTGTGCTAATTCATTTCAGAATGAAGTAAGTGATTTGTGTCTCTGTTCATTGTCTGCATATATTAAACTATGAAGTATCTGGGGATTTATAAGAGAGCCGTGATTGATAATCACTTTATTCTGTATGCTAACACTGTTTGTAAGAGAACAATACAAGTGCAATGCCAAAAACACTCAAAAATCCTCTTTTACATGAGAGTGAGCACTACCTTCCAGATCCTAAGACAGCAAAATCTATTACCTAACAAGGCGGTGTGTTGATTACAGACTGTGTATCTATTATGTGCCTCGTCCTACACGATTGCTAACCTCCACATATACTTTTTTCAACTGCCTAGAAGGATATGTCTGCAATTTTAAAATTTGAATTTAGTGTTCTAAGCCATCCTACAAGGCAAGAAATTGTATGTGTGACAATCACCTTCTCGGTAACTATTTAATTTTAACACGCGGCATTAAAAAAAAGATTTTTCTTTTTGTTACCACACAATAAATGCAGGATAATCAGGTGAGAAGCAGCTCTTTGAAAGCACTACCCAACAAAATGTCCATGTTACTTTGTGAAATGCAACAATTTATTGGAGGCCTGTATCAGAGTGAGAGACATCCTCTGTGTTATTTTGGCAGCTTTGTAATCACATGTAGAAAATTAATCAGTGTTTGCTCTCTCATTTGAACATAATGAAAGAAGTGATGTCTTTTTCTCTTATCTCTGCCTGTCAAACAAGGAAATATGGGAAATGGGATTTTTAGCAAATTAGTAGGCAGCTTAAAAGGAAAACAGACCCAGTCTGCAGTGATGACAGGTGTCTCTTTAATTGTGCATAGATGTGAGGATGAAGTGATTGACTTATTTTAATATTTACAAAGATACTGGTTCCTGTTGGCTCATTTACTGCAGCATGAATTACGTAAGGACTATTACACACAAATGTTTCTTTCCTTCTGCTTATTTGGCTGCTATCTGCTGTGAAATACTTTTAGAAAAGCTATTAAAAAATTTTCAAAATACATTTTCCAAGTCACATTTGTAAGACGTTAATTAAATGATGTCTTACAAGTCGACATTTTTTAGCTGGAAATATTCAATATTACAGTAAATGTGTTCACATCAACTGTTTTATATAGCAATAGAGATCGTTAGAACTCCATTAAAGACAGGACATTCTGCTGATTGTATCTCACAGTAGTTGCCGATGCGTCAGTCACAGACATGGCAAAAGTATGCCATCTATCAAGTGAAAAACAGTCCCGCAAAGGATAATAGCATGTGTTTAACACTGAAAAATGCCTTGACAAGGGGTATGGCTGGTCTGAAATTATAATCATTAATCCATCCATCCATTTTCTGTACTCGCTTCATCAAATAGAGGGTCACCAGGAGGAATGGAGCCTTTCCCAGCTAAAAGGGTGAAAGGCAAGGTACACCTGGGGCAAACATATAGAGACAAACAACCAGGCACACTCATTCTCACACCTAGGCCCAATTTAGAATCACCAATTAGCCTGCCATGCATGTCTTTGGACTGTAGAGAAAGCTTGAGCACCCAAAGAAAACTAAAAGGCACAGAGGGAACATGCAAACGCCACACAGAAAGGCCCCAACAATTACATCACTTTGCAGTGTGTACAAGACAGCATTACAAACAATCTATAAAGGCCAAGGTCACTCAGCTCCTCTACCTGTCTAGTTTCTTTATACATATGTCTATTTATATCTCTGCCTGCAGTGCTCCCATATCCATACTCTATGTGTGATTTGCTAGTAATGAAATGGGAAATGAAAAAGTGCAGGACTGTGGGATAATGACACAGAAATAACACTTCATTCTCTCCCTGCAGCTACATATCTGTCATTCATTTCATTCACATCTTTGATGAAACATTCATTCATTCCTTTTCTTATACTTCAAGCAGACAGGTGGCAAAGGAAGATATTTAGTCACGGTGGGATCACTCTGAATAGATAAACTGATGCTTGATATCTTGCTGGAGGTAACACCTCAATAAAATATTATTTCTGACTTGCTGAGAGCCAATGCAACACAGGGCTCTATGTACTGTGTTAAGTCATGTAGATGTTTAATCAATATTCCTTTTATGCCAATAAATTAACTTGTCTGTTAATGTTTACGGAAACAAATCAGTTATGTAGACTTATTGAATTAATTCCCCATTATGGCAGCCCATAGCCAACACAGGTGTTATTGTGTACCCACACCATTTTGTCCAACAAAAGCTACAGAACAGGTGCAGGGATCTTTCTAATCCACACCATTCTCCCTCCACCTGCTGTGATAATTAATGAGGTGTTTCAATATACAGTGAAAAAGCTTCTTCTCTTTGCAAGTTGTTGAGTAGCTGTAGGAGTTAGCAGCAGACGCAATGGGGTCATTGTGGATACAGTTGATGTTTCTTCTTCTCATTGTGCTGTCAGTTTTTAAGCTCTGGCTCAGCACACAAGACAAACAGATAAAAGGTGATGATATCGAATGCGCGTGGTAAAATCTCATGGAAGTAAATCATAGTTTAGCCTTAGACACTATGCTCATCTACACATTTCTTTGATCCATGCATTCAGAGATTGTTTACAACCAAAGATTCACAAAAGCATGCAGCAGATGCAAAAATAAATGTTAAATATGAGGAACTGTTATTTGCATGTTTTACAGATGGAGCAAAATGGTTGAGTGTTTGTGTATTGTCTTGCCTGACACAACCTGCAACCTTACGTGCACTTTAATTAGAAATGAACACAGAAGTGAAATGCAAGGTAACAGCATATTTTTGCACCTGTGTGTGCAGGTGGTAAAATAACATTTTTCTCTTTTTTAAAATTTTCACAGCAATATCGTGCCTGCACATGTGCTCTAAAATAAAATGCTAAGGTTGCTCTTGTAGGTATTGTCATCTTTTAACAACTGTTTCACCAGTTTGAGTATTCAGAATGTAGCCAATAGTCAATCAAGCTTGATAGGCTTGATGGAAAAAATAAAATTAAAATCCATACATCTATCCATCCATCTATCTATACACTACTTAATCCTCATCAGGGTTGTGGGGGGCTGGAGTCTATCCCAGCTGGCTTAGGATGAAGGCAGCGGACACCCTGGACAGATCACCAGTCTATCACAGGGCTACACATAGAGACAAACAATCACACTCACATTCACACCTACAGACAATTTAGAGTCACCAATTAACCTCAGCATGTTTTTGGACTGTGGGAGGAAGCCGGAGAACCTGGAGAAAACCCAAACATGCACAGGGAGAACATGCAAACTCCATGCAGAAAGATGCCTGGAAGGCCGGGACACAATTTTCTAGCTACAAGGCAAAAGTGCTAACCACCAAGCCACTGGCAGCCCTAAAATTAAAATAAAACAAATAAGCTATTAAAAAAAATCCTCTTTAAGTACTCCAAACTTGTTTTTTCCTCTAATGGAATACTTAAATTTTGTTCAGTGAAATAGTACTGCTGTGATTCAACTTATCCTGTCACATCACTAACAACAAACTTACTTTCGAAGAACAGAATTGTCTTAAGAGTCTTAAAGAAAGGCGTTTTTGAATCCTCTGTCTGTACTGAAATTGTAGTGCAGGTAGATGGGGCCACAGACCAGTTCAAGGCGAACAGGGAGGAGCAACAGGTTGATGAGGAAGTCGGAAGGGTAGTTAATTTTTTATCTGTTGTACTGAAACCAATCAGTAGTGCTGAATGCCTTTGAGCAAGGGTACTCAGCCCCATGTGGATGTGTAGCAGCCTGCTCTGATGGCAGGCGTTAGAAAGTTTTTAGAGTTGGCTATAAATACTAGGGTACAACCCAGCAGCATAACGCAGCTTGTAATGATGTTGCATCTGTCCCGGCAAATATAGCCTCAGCAACAATAGGGCCCACAATGACAGCGCCCATCCATCAGTAATTTAAAGTCAAAGTTGCTAAAATAAAGGTTAAAGTGAATGATACTCAGAGGTCTGTCGTACTCTCCTTTTGTAATCTGAGTCTAAAAATATGCATTTTAAATGCTATCTTTTACTACAGAATACTAAGGTTTGTTATAAGTGTATATACTGCTGATTTGAACTGAATTTGCCATTGATTAAGTAAAGTCTTGAAATGCAAAGGATATATAAAATGCTGCCACTTTAGTATGCATACTTCTTCATGGAACATGGTGAAACTGTATTGTGGCCTAGGGTCTCTATTGTAAATGTAGCCCCGAGGCATCAGCCTTGGTGATGGTATGTCAGAGCTATGCTTAAAGAACTGTATTTAAGAACTAAATACATATAGTACAGTGACTTGCAGTATTTATCATAAAATATCCACTGAGCATCATAAAATTGAATTCAAATGACCAAATGTTCCCAAAAGAGCTGTGGATTAAAATGTTTTTCTTCAACAACACAAATAAGACAGATCTGTTTTTCAAAATAGCAATACTCCCGGCAGTGACTGTAAAACCTTGTTTCAGTGCTAATATCTGGAGGTTACGTTTTAAAATGAGAATACAAATTCCCTGTCAGGAGATTAGAGTGCCAGAGATGTTAATAGACTCGTGAAATTGTGAGGAAACTCCTGTAATATCCTGGGAAACCCCTCTAAGTGGCACCTCTTTGGAGAACTGGCACACAACAGAACAGAACTGGAACAGCCATTCAGCCAGTTGTAACATCATTTCTTAAAAGTGCACAATCAATACTTGAAACAATTAACAGCAAAAACAACATCATCATATGGAAGGTGTTGATTGTACTGACAAACCCACGAAGAATTACCACCCTACTGAGCATTTTAGCATTTTTTTAATCAGAGTTTTGGTTTTGTGAGCAGTCAGATTTATAGTGTGGGTTTACTCTCTTGCATTGCTTTCACTAAGCACATTTCAACTATTTTCAGTGGAAAGGATCTGTTAGAGCTTGCCTGTCAGCACCAAACATAGTGAACACAATTGAACATTTAGCTGCTGAAAAGCCAAATATTGTCTTTAAGAGTTAGTTGATATCAAAATGTAAACAAAAAAAGCACTCAGAGACTGCAGTGCTCCACCAAGGCTGCTCAGTCGTATTATTTCTGATGCCTGAAATCTTGAAAACAATTCTGGCGGTAATCATGGGCATTTAATATAGATGTACTGTTAGGTTTTATGCTCTCATTTGAAATGTTTGTTTATGATACAGTTGTTATGTGAAGTTGATGTGTTACCATATATTATCACATTATTATGTATTTGCTCATGTTTGTTAATGCTGTGGATTGGGTGCCCTGTCAAGCACTACGTATGTACGCATAACGCCCGGCCGGCTGTCGTAGATGTCCTGATTTATTGACACTGAAGCACTTTACGTTACTTCCCACACCTTTTGTTTTTTTTTTTTAGCGCGAAGCTGAAGTTGTGACCGAAGTGTTTTCCGGTGCTATAAATAAAAAACGAAGTAAACGTAAACAGTAATGTGTGATTCCCTTCCTCAATATGGATGTTGAAGCTGGAAATGCAACATGTACCCACAAACAAAATGACCTTGAGCTGAGCACAGGCGTGTGTTATGCGTGTGTATGTTATGTATGGATACCGAATTGCGTGACTCAAACATGTAGCGGGCGGCGGGAATGGATGGAAATCGGAAACACCCCCACAATTTAATCAATTGTTCCTTGTATCATTTCCGATGGATAAGTCCCGATAGGTACGCAGCGGTCTATTTGTAGTAGGATCACAATCGTGATCGTCAGCAGGCAGCTTACATAGTGTTCACTTATAATCATAGTTACTGTGATGCCGTGCGTCTGTCTTGCAATGATGCAGAAATCTTTAACAAATCCGTGGAGCCAGACCATAAGCCACATCACTGCCAAAATCTAATCACTTGGCTCTTGTGTCATTTCCGACATTCCCTGAAAATTTCATCCAAATCCGTTTGTAAGTTTTTGAGTAATGTTGCACACAGACAGACAGACAGACAGACAGACAAACGTACACTGATCGTCACATAACTACACCGAGGCTCTGCCTCCTTGGCGGAGTAACAAAAGGAGAGTCAGAGTTGGATTTCATACACTATATTGCCAAAAGTATTCGCTCACCCATCCAAATAATCAGAATCAGGTGTTCCAATCACTTCCATGGCCACAGGTGTATAAAATCAAGCACCTAGGCATGCAGACTGCTTTTACAAACATTTGTGAAAGAATGGCTCGCTCTCAGGAGCTCAGTGAATTCCAGCATGGAACTGTGATAGGATGCCACATGTGCGACAAATCCAGTCGTGACATTTCCTCACTCCTAAATATTCCACAGTCAACTGTCAGCTGTATTATAAGAAAGTGGAAGTGTGTGGGAACGACAGCAACTCAGCCACCAAGTGGTAGGCCACGTAAACTGACGGAGCGGGGTCAGTGGATGCTGAGGCACATAGTGCCAAGAGGTCGCCAACTTTCTGCAGAGTCAATCGCTACAGACCTTCAAACTTCATGTGGCCTTCAGATTAGCTCAAGAACAGTGCTTCAGCAGAGAGCTTCATGGAATGGGTTTCCATGGCTGAGCAGCTGCATCCAAGCCATACATCACCAAGTGCAATGCAAAGCATCGGATGCAGTGGTATAAAGCGCACTGCCACTGGACTCTAGAGCAGTGGAGACGCGTTCTCTGGAGTGACGAATCGTGCTTCTCCATCTGGCAATCTGATGGACGAGTCTGGGTTTGGAGGTTGCCAGGAGAACGATACTTGTCGGACTGCATTGTGCCAAGTATAGGTGGAGGGGGGATTATGGTGTGGGGTTGTTTTTCAGGAGCTGGGCTTGGCCCCTTAGTTCCAGTGAAAGGAACTCTGAATGCTTCAGCATACCAAGACATTTTGGACAATTCCATGCTCCCAACTTTGTGGGAACAGTTTGGAGCTGGCCCCTTCCTCTTTCAACATGACTGTGCACCAGTGCACAAAGCAAGGTCCATAAAGACATGGATGACAGAGTCTGGTGTGGATGAACTTGACTGGCCTGCACAGAGTCCTAACCTTAACCCGACAGAACACCTTGGGGATGAGTTAGAGCGGAGACTGAGAGCCAGACCTTCTCATCCAACATCAGTGTGTGACCTCACAAATGCGCTTCTGGAAGAATGGTTAAAAATTCCCATAAACACACTCCTAAACCTTGTGGACAGCCTTCCCAGAAGAGTTGAAGCTATTATAGCTGCAAAGGGTGGACCGATGTCATATTGAACCCTATGGATTAGGAATGGGATGTCACTTACGTTCATATGCGAGTCAAGGCAGGTGAGCGAATACTTTTGGCAATATAGTGTATATTGTTGTGCTCAGTCTGCCTGCTAAGGGCCAGTGATCAGGCAGCTTTGTCACATACATTGTCAAAAATCTGGATCAAAACTTGGAGTCTTCAAAAAGTTTTCAAGGAACAGTCTTCAAACAGTCTTCGGAGTCTGATGCGAATAATGTTTATTCAATACAGAGGTTGTAAGAACAAACATGAGCAAAATCTCAAGATTTTAACTGCCGAAACAAAGCATTGCATCAATTTTTTTACCTATGCAAATGTCTTCTAAACACACCTCTTCCGCCCTGTAAAGCCACAACCCATCGTCTTAAGACCCAATCAGGATGCCCATGAAGTAATCGTACCCAAAGTTGGACCCCCTCCTCTCTTTTATTTCTGCTAGGTTGGCATTATTTCTGCTTAGCTCAGCGTGCCCTGAGTTTCAACTCACAAGCGCAGACATAGAGAGGACATGAACTTCCGGTCTCATGCGTTATATGGGCACCCATGGGCTTCCATAGGATTCCGCTGGGTTGCCGCTTCCACAGGATTATTTAGTGCACTCATGACTTCAGTTGACATGTTGGGTTTCCCCATCTTATCTTTGTTAGCTCTTAAATTTGATTCACACATTCCACTTTGTCTAAGTTTATCTTTTGTTCAATTTTAAACCACAACAATATCAATAGTGTGTTTTCAGATTGTTTACAGCAGTCATAAATATTTATTCTAGAAAAGTATGTTGTATGAACAAACATAACACATGCAAGCACACACACACATACACATAAACATACGCGCACACACACCACCCTTCAGAAAATTTCATGTTTTCCATGAAAACTTACACTTTTATTCATATGTTAACAAAATTGCACAAGGGTTTTCTAATCATCAATGAGCCTTTCAACACCATTAGCTAACACAATGTAGCATTATAACACAGGAGTGATGGTTGCAGGAAATGGGCCTTTGTAGACCTATGCAGATATTTCATTAAAAATCAGCTGTTTCCAGCTGGAATAGTCATTTACCACATTAACAATGTCTAGACTGTAATTCTGATTAATTAAATGCTATCTTCATTGAAAAAAACTGATTTTCTTTCAAAAAGAAGGACATTTCTAAATGACCCCAAACGTTTGTGGTGTACATAACTGCACTCTTGCACAATGTGCACTGCACTTCAGCTTAAGATTTCCGCCTCATTATATCTGACTCTGACTTTTTATAATTTTCCACAGATTTTCTAAGATTTGTCCTTTGTAAGGTCTTATTGTTCTTGTACAGCCTTGAAAACAGTCACTTTGCATTTCACTGAATAGACTGTATGAGCATGTGACACATTTAAACTCTACGATCTTGAAAAACTTGAATCTTTTCTCTGTTTAAATACTATTTAAATATTTCTCGTTCTGTACAAGGTGTACTTCAAGCGTGATGGGGAGCTGATTGAGGTGATCTCCTACACTCAACCCTCGACCGGCGAGCAGGGAAGCAGCGCGGCAGGGGTGAGAGGAGCCAGGCCGCTCATCAGCAGGGACCTCGATGACACGAAGCTGCAGCGGTCCCTCTCCCTGCTGGACCCTGAGGGCCGAGCTGCCCACCTGTACACGGAGAGCCCCCAGCGTGTCCACACTCAGGGCCAGCAGGCCTCCGAGCCCAGCCCTGCCACAGAGGTCATCCCAGAGACAGTGGTCAGCCGGGAGTTCCCCCGCTGGGTCCACAGCACGGACCCTCTCTACTACTTCAGCCACACTCACATCCCCCAGAGCGACGGCTCTGTGGTGGTGCAGGCCCGGCTCACCTGGACCCTCAACCCTCAGCTAGATAATGATGCCCTATTCAGCTGTGAAGTCAAACACCCAGCACTGTCCATGCCCATGCAGACAGAAGTAACTCTAGGTGAGTAGATGCAGTCTAACTCGTTGTTTTTGCATGCTACTCTCATTCCCCTCCACCACCTTTTCCTCATCTGACCTCTATTCCTCCTCCCACCCAAAACTCTCCACCTCAGCACACACACCCCTTTCTCATTTCTTCTCCCTGTTAATCTCCTGCTGTCTCCTTGTATCCCCTTGCCACACTTGGAAACCGACTGGGCCTCCTTATGTCTCCCTTGCAAATGTACTCAGAACAACCCTGATTTTCATTTGATGCCGCTTAATTGTGTTACAGCTGAGCGGATTGCGAGTTTAGCTGCGAATGCAAAACTCCGAGTGACTGACAGGGTAATTCATCGAGCTGTCTGTTGCTAGATTGAGTTAACTCAGTACTGTTATTGAAAAAGTCAGCCTGAATTAGAGAAGTCAAATGAGAATTTAGACACACTGGCCAATGGTATATCACTGAAAAGACGATCTCAGAGATTGCCGCCCTTCTTCAGACTTCAGTGAAGACCTCCCTCAAACTTTCTCACTATAATGCTTTCAAACTGAAGTATAGCCTCTACATTTCATCATTTTATTTCAAGGAAAAAAACAGTACTGCATTGAGATTATTTGTTTGTTCATATGCAAACTATCAACGCAGAAGACATAGTGATTCAGATAGTGATTTCAGAAAACCGGAATACTTTAAGGGAAAAAGTTTGCATTAAGTTTTAATAATGTGTTATCCAAGAGAGACGCACGAACCCTTGGATTTTTCTTTTTTTTTAAATCTAAAAACAAAAATGACTTCCAGCACATCCTATTAACACTTCAAAGGCGATAAGTTGGCATAGTCCTCCTGGAAACCAGCCTCACAATCCTGACATGATAAACAGAGACAATATCTTCCACGAGATGCTAGCAATGGTTGAAGGTAGAAAGAGATTCTGAATGAGGAGATTGTGGCTGGCGAGTGTTTGCTTGCTGTACTGTGTCTCACTGTCAGTGTTTTATCTCACCGCCTTTCATTTAATTAAATGTCCTGTATTTTCTATGTCGGTGAGCAAATATGGTCGCTGTGAGTCAATCTGTAGAAACTGGCATTGTCCTTTAGAAGCGGGAAGTCTGCAATAGGTTTATGAAATGACATGTAGGCTTCAAAAATCTCACACAAACAAGGCACAACACAGCTTTCTCTTGTCTTAGCTGCGGTCCATCGTTATCAGAAAGGGCCTGACATACATAATCCAAAACACAATCTGTACATTTTATTTATACAAGTCAATGTGACACAGTAAAGGTCCCTTATTTAATTTCCCCAAGTAGTATTTTGACATTTTGGAAATTAACATACAAATATAAATAAATAAAAGACGCCATGGATCTGAAGTTTATGACTCGAGGAGATGATGGCAGACAACCTTGTTGCACCAGACTGACATTAGTCTTGCTTTTTAGATCATTCCCTTACAGATTATTATTTGAGAAAAAAAAAGAAACTAAAGTTTTAGATTCTGAAGTCTTATTTCCCCATGTTTTGTCTGCCAAGAAGACTTCTTGCCAGAATCCCTATATGTATGTGGGTAAATAGGTTATATCTACAGAGCCTCAATTAGTGAAGAAGGGACACTCCTTTCTGTTGTACCTTTTAAATCAGTTTTCAGCTCAGACTGACAAGGAGAGTAAACTTTTTTAGATAAAAACCATTTGCAGAAAAGGCCAAAGGACTAGGCGTCCATTGTTTTAATTAAAGCATACCATTGAAAAGTTTGGTGTCACTTAGAAATGTCCTTATTTTTGAAAGAAAAGCAGTTTTCTTCAATGAAACTAACATTAAATTAGTCAGAAATGCAGTCTAGACATTGTTAGTGTGTTAAATGACTATTCAAGCTGGAAATGGCAGATTTTTAATGGAATATCTCCATAGGGGTACAGAGGAGCATTTCCAGCAACCATCACTCCTGTGTTCTAATGCTACATTGTATTAGCTAATGGTGTTGAAAGGATCATTGATGATTGGAAAACCCTTGTGCAGTTATGCTAGCACTTGAATAAAAGAGTGAGTTGTCATGGAAAACATGAAATTGTATGGGTGACTCCAAGCTTTTGAACAGTAGTGTACATATACACAACATTAAAACCACTGTCAGAATAAATGAATGATATTGGTCATCTCTTGGTCCTGGCATTCACATGGATGTTAGCAGGTTCAATCAGTGTTGTTAGCAGGACAATGCACCTTGCCACACAACAAAAACTGCTCAGGACTGGGTCAAGAAACAAGAGTCAAAGTGCTGGCCTAACCTCTAGAATGCCTAGATACTAATCATAAGACCCGAATCAAACACAATCCACTCACGTTACCACGTAAGATGCTGTATATACATACACACACATAAATATATGCATATATTCTTGTCAGTGAATTCTTTTAAACTGCCACATCAAGATCCATTTTTTTGAATCTCAGTCCTAAGCCCAAGGATTCCTGCTGAAAACATGTCTCATTTTTAAGATAGATCATTTTTTAGAAACAGTTGCAGTTTTTACTTGCAGTGTTACTCAACAAGATAAATGCATTTGTCTGGTGCTATTTTCAGCCGTGTATGTATGGGCAGTCGATGGAGTATTTATGGCAGCAGGAAGGTGTATGAGAGATTGAACCAAAATATATTACAGTGACCGTGTTAATCATCAAAGCAACGTTGGGACTCTTTGATGTGTTTTATTTATTTATTTATTTTTGGATGGTAATAGGGCCTGAGACAAAAAGAAATAATGTAAGCTCTATCAGGCTTTGACATATTATTTGTCGATAGGAACAATTTATTATTGGTTTTGATCTTTTAATGGGTTCATTGATATTCAGAGAAATATCAAATATTGCCAACCTTATCCTTTAAGAGAATCCAGTGTCTAAAAAAGGCCTTTGGACCTTATTTAAAAATCAGTTGTCACAATTGGCATTGTCACTTTTTCAAATGGGAATGTCTTGTACCATAAAATTGTCTTTTAAAATGTAATAAGTGTCACCCTCATATCCCAAGTGAATGGAAATATATTACATCATATGCAAGAGGGCGACAGCAGCATCAGTTGATGGTATAATGTCATGAGCTGTCTTTTCAAGACAACGTATTGCAGTAGGGATTCTAACAGCTCTTTGCCTTTGTCACGTTGTTGATAAAACAGATGACACACCCTGAGGGGAATGGGTCCTGTGAAACTCATGCTAAATGTCAAATGCTCTAATGTTTTGACAAGCCTTTCTCTCTGCTGTGTTTGAAGTCATTAATTTATCACTACCTTTGTTCTTTTAAAAAGATGGAAGGAGCATCACCAGACATCCATTTTCCCTACCAGCTAAAGAAAAGAGAACAGAAAATGTGCATTTGTTGATTCTAATTAGAGCACACTTGAAATTCAAAGCACTCATAGTCCTCCTTGGGGCTGGATCCATCTTGAAATGGAATAGTATTTTTTTTTTAGGTAATATGGTTGTGATTCAGGTCCAAAGTTATGTTGATTTGGCTCATAACATACATGAAATAGCACACAATTTTTTCGAGTATTTCAGCACCGCATAACTCTTATTAAATATGACTGTAAAACAGCTCATCTAAGATTTCCCATCACTTACATACCCAATTCATTTATATTATGTAGCTGTAACTGGATAATTGCACTCACACACACACACCCTCTTGCTTCTCTCAGGTGTGTTTGGTCAGGAAATGAAAGGGAGATCTTTTCAGTGCTCATAAGTAATAAATCTTTCGGGAATTTAATATCGCCACAAGAGACACAGCGACAGTCTGACAATTTACCAATGTTGTATCACTCCTTATGAATATTCATAAATGGCTCTGTGCTCACCATACAAATGGAAGCAAACCTGGTGCTGCGCCTCAGGAGTCTAAAAACAGATCTTCACCTCTATGAGATCCTCACTGTATTCATGAACATCAGCTCATTCTTGAGTAGTGCATCTTAATAATTAAAAGAAGTTCTTTGTTTTGGATTTAGGTGAGGCAGGCTGTTTATTATTCAGCATCATTAGACAAGTGGAGTTCATATTTCAGACAGTGTGCAGCACTGAGAAGAGATCCAGGCATCTTCACACCTCCCAGTCTTTGCTTTGCCAGACCGTGATAATCAAAGAGCAGATGCTCAGTTTCAGGAAAGCATCTGTGATCTCTGTGTGTGTGCGCATGTGTGTATTTGCAGGAGATTGTGTGTGTATGCATAAATGTGGATATTTGAATTAGAATTTCTCTATGCATGTTTTTGTCTGTTCGCCCATGTGAATATAGATTTATGGTGTGTGCCTTCTATGTTATTTTTATCTGTGTTCACCTGCAGCTTAGTTCTGTATTCATTGGTTTGCCTTATCTCTGTGTTTTGGGTCACTCAGAGTAGCATGTTAGTTGAATCCGTGAAGACATTACACAGGGTCTGATTCAACACGATAGAACGGTCCATCTGTCAGTCAGGCCTTTTAAATTCAGTTGCATGCCTCTCCAGCTTCTCTTTTTCAGCAGAACCAGTCACCCAGCTAATGCGACAGGTTCCCGTCAATTGCTTAAGTCTGTTGTGCAGCTGGGCAGACCTGTTGATGTCTTGGCTTGGTATTAAAGCACACCTGATGCAGTGTGCACAGTTGTTTTTCTGGGGGGCATGTTTATTCTCTGACCTCTGCTGAAGTGATAACGGTTCTTACTTGAAAACTGAAGAAGTTGGGCTCTAGGTGAGGGTCTCATGAGACCATGGCTCACTTCCCCTGTGATGCCCTCACCCGAGACAGACTGTGTCATGTTGATCACACTGCTTGCTGCCCTAATCAAAGGTGGTGACGTAGGATGCCAACTGTCACTGTTGGAGCAAATCCCAAAATTCAGCCATCATTTTCCCAGCCATATGCCTTGCAAATGCTATGTGACGCCACGACACCAGCATTTAAAAATACCCTTCCGCTAGTGTGTAGGAGAGGAAAGATAGTGTTTCACTTTTTTTTTGTCTGCATTTATTCTCATTGTTTAACTCCACAAAAGGGGTGTCAACATTATATGAGATTGATGCATATTTTAGTCTTGCAGCCAAATATTTTAATATTTAGTGCATGTGTGTGACCATCACCAGCCCTCCCTGAAAGCTAAGCAGACATTAGAGAAAAAAAAAAAGATAGTGTTTCACACAGTCATGCCAAAGCTAGCCTGTGAAATGGCATCCATGTTCGGCATGAGATGGAACACTTACCCATGTCAAACTGCTCACGTGATGTCTTCCGTTGAGTTGCCAGTGTAAATATGTGAACATTTTCACTGAATCTTAAAAAAAAAAAAAAAAAAAACAGTTAACATTGCCCAAATTTATTTCTGAACTTCCTGTGAGTTTGTGACGCTGTGCATTGATTTTCCAGACAAATAAATCACTTTTCACAGACTAGCAAATTGTCAAGTGGTGCTGAAATCTGAGAAAATGTGAATATCTCCTGTCTCCCTCAATTTTATTACTTGAATTCTCTGTAACCATTTCAAGCAATTCAATGGCTTTTTCCTCCATTTCATATGAGGATCCCTCTAGGGGATGTTGTACATGGGCAATCCTATTTACAGATATGATAGTGTAAGTCCTAATCCATTAGTCTGATACAGGCTTGTAGTCAGTGACTGTCTAAGAAAATACTGTGATTCATTAGCCACAGTGGATAGTTTGTGACCAGATTAATAGCTAAAACCCTAGGTCATTTGTCTGTTTATTTATTCATCCTTTAGTTTAACTCATCAATGAAAACAAGCACCCAGCGTGATTTTTATTAAGAGTTCAAACCAAATTAACTGTAGAATACCTAGGGTGTTCAGCCATTACTGATAGGATGCCCTTAACTTGAGCCTCATCACATGTGCTGCTCACTCTCATTGTTTAACATATGGAGCCACACAGCGTGTGAAGCAGTTATCTTTAGGGGAATTGTTAATCATCACAAGTCATGTAGAACCTGCTCATCCTGGCTTAATGCAGTGTACTGTGCAGTTTAGCTGTAATGAAATGACTTACCTCTTTATAACATTATGCAAATCATTCATTTTATCTCAACTCAACATGCACAGGACAATCACTGTCCCCTCACAATTTCATAACATGAGAATCTGCATGCTCCCTCTCCTACTCGCGCCCCATTGTTTTAGATGGTCCAAATGAAAGCCATCTGGGGGCTGCTGTCCACACCAAGACAAGGGAATTAGCTCTCTGAGTGTCCCTTATCTCACTGCCTCCACACTCCACCCGTTGCACTCCCATTCTCCTCTAGTAATGAGTATCTACCCAATTTAGTTCCTTTTCTCTCCAAAGGGGAATAAATCCAGCACAGTCCTTTGGATGAAAGAACCTGCAGGTCCCTCGCCTTTCGCCCTGTGACCTCAATTGACAGGAAATTGTATTTGTCTCCCTCTGCGACAAAACAGGTGTCCAGCAGGATTAGTTTTCCATGCTCAGTACGATGACCTTTGTCTCTTTGTGGGTTTTTTTCTTCTCTTTTCAGCTGCTCCTAAGGGTCCTAAACTCTTGATGTCCCCCAGTAGGGCAAAGGTAGGGGACACAGTGCGAATCACTGTGCAAGGATTCCAGGTAGGATCGCCTGGGGTAAGTGCATGGGGTTTTAATTAAATAAAGTATCAAGACACTGCTACACATGTGCAATTAAGGCGGTTCTGACTCAGGCAAATAAACTTGACACCAAAATGAATAAATTACGATGTAAATTTGTTTATGAATGACTGAGGTTAAGCAGGTACCTACATCTAACATTCTTAACCAACTATGTAGCAAAAAATTAGCCATGTCCCTGGCGAGATTTGCCTGTGGATGGCCCCAATCTCTTGGACAGCAATGACACATTGAAGTCAGGCAGCTGGAGTCAGTCAGGTGAAGAGAATCTCCCAATTCCTGATGTATAGAACATGCTAACGACGCACAGCGCAAATCTCCTTGGTTGCTTCCTAGTCACCGCTTCATGAATCTATTGGAATTACAAGTCTGATTTTGTGTTTGATTTTATTTAGTGCACTTAGTGCACTAAGCTCTTGACTGCACGTGTGTTTATGTGATCTTGGAATTCTTTTAAAGCTTTTCTTTGAACAGGGTTAGGATTGGTTATTATAAACAGGCCTGACTGTAGGCATCAGTGCGTGCAGACTGATCAGAAAGCAAATTCCTCTTATCCTTCTCTGGACCTAGGCTTTAGGGTTTCACAAGCAGATAAGATTGTGTGCCAAGACTGATAATTTTGCATCCCAGATTTCTGGTAAAGTAAGAAGTTCCCTTTGGGACGTTGTTGTGGATGATATTATTACAGTGTGCTTTTTATTATGCATTTCTTTTTCTTGTTGCTTTATGAATGACTCACTTAAAATATTTATTCATCAAATTCAGCTTTTTTGCTCTTAAGGGCAGTTTTACACCAAGCCATGTGTCAGTTTTTTTGAACTGCGTACAAAAAATGCTTGAAACATTTATATTTCTCTTAAACTTCGGTGCATGCCAACCAACAAGTGCACCACTGCTTGCTTCAAGGATTCCAGAATTCAGTCTTGAAACGATGGACACTGCTGTTGACATTTAATAGTATGCCCCCCCTTGTGTGAAAAAAACATGACGGAGGGGCAAACTGCAGTCTGGAAGGATGAACAATTTTCAGCTAAAGTTAAACAAGCTGCAGTTGTTGCTTTGGTTTGATTCACTCCACTTTTCATGAATTTGCCAAATAAACTCACTCTTTGTAAGTTGATTCACCTCTGCACTAAAGCTGTGTGTAAAAATTAACGAGATTGATGGTTACTTTTTTTTATCACAGTTAGACAGAACACATTAACGACCTTGAACCCACACGTCTCAAAAGATGAGGTCATTTTCTTGTTTTAAGAGATCACTGAGATCAGACCTCCAGTGTCATCCAATTTAGCCATTTACTGAGAAATCAATCAACCTAATGAATAAACAAGTAAAGTTTGATTTAGAAATAGATACGAAATGTCTTTTGTCATCAGTCAAGTGCCTCTGATTGTCCTATGATATGATTTTTCCTTTGACGATGCAAGGCTAAAGTGCTGGAAAGCCCTAACTGGAAAAAACAGTTGTAAAGTGAAGTGTTGATTATTAATGCATGTTGTTAACTTGCTGTTGCATTGGGGGAAAATTGGAGCTTGTATTATTCATGTAGGCTTTGCTCTTAATCTCTTGGCTGAGACTCACACACTTTCTCTGCGCTGCCCTTTCAACACCCCTCCTCCTTTCCCTCCCTTTTCTCCCCTATTTCCTCCCCCACTCTCCCTCCCATCTGGGTGCTGATAGAATGAGGTTTTCCCTGAACCTCTCTTCACCTGGACGCGGGTCGGGGGCCGACTGCTGGACGGCAGCACCGAGCGGGAGGGGAAGGAGCTGATTCTGGAGAGAGTGCCAGCCGAGCTCAACGGCTCGATGTATCGCTGCACGGCCCAGAATCCTCTGGGCTCCACAGATACGCACACTCGCCTCATAGTCTTTGGTACGTATGCTTAGCTCTGCAACGCGCTGCAGCCTTGTTCTGAAGTGGCTACTACACCAGCAGTTAAAAAGAAATTGCATTTAAGCTTGATTAATTATTTAGAACACAATGAATATGAAACATTTTTTTTAGAACCGTACAACTTGGTTCCACAAGAATTATCTGGAACACTTATACAATTACACAGTTAAATGTCACAGAAAATTGTATAATTCTACAACATTCATCTCATGTATCTACAGTATCTTTGAAAAATACTTAGGAGATTTATGTGACCGTTTTTAGGTATGAATCATTAATGTAACTAAGTGTGTGATTAATAAGAGATTGTATCCCTAATTGGCTCAACAACACATTCTTTTTAAGGCAGCACTGAGTGAGAATATCTCCAGCTACGGATTTAGCGCATATTCCATTAATGGCGTGCTCTGTGTTGTTTTTCACTTCAACACCAAAAACCAAGCGTGGCATCAAAGGCCCATGATAAAATCAAAGAATATGTGCTGTTGACAGTGTAAGAAAAATCTCTTTGTTCATTGGCCAAGCCAAAGTAACATGTTCATGAGAAATGTAAAATCCTTCATTTACTGGTGTAGATATAGTAGCTGGATTTATCACAGGCTCCTATTCTATCTGTATGTTCTCCTTCTCTGGCTCTGTTCAGTCTGGACACTCTTATTTATGATTTCATTCATGATGGGAGTTTTAATCAGAATTTTTCTGTCATATTCTGTTAACAGCACTTCACATGAGATGGCAACCTGACATGTTGAAATATGAGTCACTTTTCTATGAAAGTCGCAATTGCATACTACTTGTATGCGGTTGATATAACTGCACAGTAAAACACAGTGATAGCACATGAAGAGTCAAGTATGTGGACATTATTTGTAGTAGAAAAGTCTTTTATTCTGTCCAGTGAATTCTGAAACTGAAGATATTAGGGGATTGTTTCGTGACGTCACACTCACAATGGTCTTTAATTCAGACTTCAACAACAAAATAAGAAAAGCACTCAGAGAGCGCAGTGCTCTGCCAAGGCTGCTCAGTCGTATCATTTCTGACGGCTGAAATCTGGAAAAACTTTGTGGCAGAAATCACGGCACTATAGAATGTGGCCATTTAATATACATGTACCCACAAACAAAATGACCTTGCACTGAGCACAGGTGTGTGTTATGCATGTGTACATTATGTACGGATACCGAATTGCATAACCTAAATATGTAGCAGCGGCGGGAATTGGGACTCGGAAATACCCCCACAATTTAATCAATTGTTTCTTGTATCATTTCCGACGGGTAAGTCCCGATAAGTCCGCGGTGGTTGTATTGTAGTAGGATGTGATCGTCAGCAGGCAGCTGATGTAATGTTCACTTGTTGTCATAGTTACAGTGACGCTGTGCTGTTATCTTGCAATGATACAGAAATTCTTAACAAAGCTGTGGATCCAGATTATAAACCACATCACTGTCAAAATCTGATCAGTTGGTCCTTGTGTCATTTCTGAGCTTCCCTGAAAATTTCATCCAAATCCGTTATTCCGTTTTTGAGTAATGTTGCTAACAGACACACAGACAGACAGACAGACACACAGATGGACAAACGTATGCCAATCGTCACAACTCTGCTGTTCCTCGGCGGAGTAATAAATTTTAAATTCCATCATTAATGCAGCCTATAAAGAAACTTAGCACTTCTCCATTGATGCCATTATTTTCCTCCATTGTCCCTCACCGGTGCCACTAATCCCTCTTGTATACTCTGTCATGTTGGAATAGAGCCAGTCTGAAACTAATGTTTTATGGCCCAGATGACTACAGATAGATAAAGCCATCAGTGTTACACATTCCTTGGGTGAAGAGGTTTTCAGCGCTTCTACGATGCCGAACTCAAGTCACGCATGAAAAACAGCGAATTTTTTTTCAAAGTGCAGAAATATGTGGCATGAACACACATGCATTTCAGCCTTGGAGCGAGCTATTTGCATAAATCAGGTTGACACCATTTTTGTACTTGAGTGATTCTGAAACAAAGGATATTGTATCCATCTTTTTTCAATATATATATCCTCCTGCATGCAACACTCCTGTGAGTGAGGTTTGAAGTATGTCACAAATGTACAAATTACTGGGCGGATCTAATAAGAACCCACTTTAAGGGGAAAGTGCCACTTTAGGGAGGCGTTACCTTGGGAGGCGTTGTGCTAGGAAGAGCGCTAATGTCTATTTAACACCCTGATGCATCCTCAGGTGTCATCGGCTACGTGCCTAGTATGGCCCATCTGTCTGCTTGCTCCTTGTAGATTGCTTCCACTCACGCTTAGGGGAAGTAAATGGTGATTAAGTGACCTTGGCACCATCCCCTGTGGCCTTGAGATGAGACATTTCTCCCTCTGCACCGTAGGTGAGGAGATAGGAGTATTTGGGGGCTCTGCTCACTTTGCCAAGTGTTCAATATACATCATCAGGAATAATAGAGTATAATGACGTCTTGGTATAGAGACTCTCTACTGACGACAAGCAGCGCTCACGTCTTGATGATGTACATCTTTAGCCACCCTCAGTGATAATATCCTCAGAGATTACTGTGAAGGAGTGAGTCAGCAGAAGTGAGAATCCGGGCAGTGACAAACACACAGGCACCCGAACTGCACACACATGCAAAGGCACATAGATATGTATGCTTATGCAAATGCACAGGGGCAGGCAAACACAAGCGTGCATATGGAGAGTGCACACACTAATTTCTCTGGGGCCTCTCAGAGGAGCTGCGATGTTAATTCAGTTGCAATGAGACCAGAAAAGTTTCACACTGTGCTGTATATGTAGCTTCCACCTGCTCATATACAGCTGAACATCCAAATATAGCTCATAAGGTAGAATTTAGGAGTGTTGCTAATACTCTGCAAACCCTCTTGCTCCCTCTTTTGCAATTACTTTATCCCCGTGAGAGCACTGAAAACACATCGTTGGAGTGTATTGTGCAAGCTAGACATCGGTTCTACTTATTAAAGGTGGACTCTCCGAACATCTTATGCAGACTGTTTGGCCACAGCTGTAGTTCTGTGGTCTCACTGCTGCTAAAAGTGTCCTGCTTGCTCTGTTGCAGTGCTCTGTGTTCCCAGGTCCATTAACAGAGCCAGTTCTCTCTGGGGATGTGCCATTTAACATGGGCTTCAGGAACTTTGGAGTTCAGCTTCATTAGAAAGCCACAACCTCTGTCAGAGATTACTAGTTCTTTCCTCTGTCTTTCTTCATATGCCCTTTATTCTCAGATTCATTCTATCCTTCAATCACCCAGGAACTCACTGCCTCTGAAACAACTACAGTGTTTGATTTTTTTTCTTCTTCTCTCCAACAGAAAATCCAAGTATGATGAAAAACACACAGAATCAGAACAGTAAGTATTTCAGCCAGAGTTTTGAGGGTGTGTTTGTTTTCAATATAATGCTTCCGATTCCGCCGCATCACTTGATCATCATATTTCTAGAGATGCTGTATGAGAACAAAATGTGACACTGTAGTCTGTTCAGTCGGAAAGTGTGCGCAGAAATCTGGCAGTGATCAAAGCAGCAAATTCTTCAGGAGACTGTGGTTTCAACATTCACAGTATTGACAGGTGGATGTTTTTGATTCCGTCCTGAATGCTTTGCCCCAGATAGACTCAGTGAGAGTGATTCAGTCAGGATTAATCTTTGCCGATGTTCAGTAGCAGCAAGCAGCAAGCCTCTTCCAATGACTAACTGTGCCTGTCACTTTTGGTTGAGTGTGAGATTATTGGTGTTTCATATGTGCAGTGGTGGCTCATTTGCAGCTTCTGAGATTATCATATGTAAAGATGAGGGATTGTCAGGAGAAGCCGCAGGGCTGTGACAACATCCTTTCCATCTCTCCCTTTCTTCTTGCCTTTCCCTCTCTCCTTCTACCACAATCGTTGTGTTTCTCTTTCCTTTCCTCTCCTCTGACTTTTGTACTCACTTTCCATGTCCCACAGCCAGCCTCTCTTGCCGCATCTTCCATTTCTGCTTGGTCTTTCCCTTTTGTCACTACCTAATTTCCCTCTCTGTGACTTACTCGGTTTTTCCCTCCTTCCATCATATTTATTTTTCATACTTTTCCTCCAGCCTACCTCCCAATCTGTGATTTTGATGCAGATTTTCTATCACTCAGACCTTATGGAGAGTGCAGATTATGCTATAGTGTAAAAAAAAAATAAATTAAAAAAAAAAAAAAAATATATATATATATATATATATATCACTTCTGGCTAAACACTTTGGGGTCTTGACAGATGGACTTCTAAGTGGCCCAGTACTCCCCAGGACTGCAATGAGAGTTTGACTCTGTTGAAAAAGCAGCTCATGCAGATTCATTTGTACAAGCAAGACTCCTTTCCTCCAAACTTAAGAAAATGTTACTGTGTAATAAAATACAGCAGCATGTGTACATAGCTCTGCCTAAGAATGCAGTTATTAGTTACTAGTGAACATATCCTAAATGCTGTTGTGTAAAATACATTAGTAATGTGCACTATGCATAAATAGTAATTTCTGTTACAATTCAGAATCAATTAAGAATCAATAAAACACCTGTATTATAATAATTTCCTACAGTCAGGTGGTGTTGATGAACTGGAAAATGTATTTGAGTGGTGTACTTGCCAAGTGTATAATCACTAGTGCATGTGTGTGACAGCACTGTTTGTCCCCACACACAGACAAGCTTTCCAAGCAGATGGCAAGCGTGGCTGTCTTTAAGCTGACCCACCCATGTCACACGAAATATGATCAGCGTGGCAGTCTCACATGGACTCTGTTCCTGTTTCCTACCTCACAAACATCGCCTTATTTGTCCTCACGTACAATCAGTTTTTCTGTCTCTGTTCCTTTTGCTATTTGTTTCCCCCCCGTCTTCCTGTACCTTTCCCTTCTCTGGTAGTCATATCTTAGGGATGCAAATCTGTGAATGCAAATGCTATGGTAAGCGCAGGAGCAGCTGTCTCACAGCAAGGACAGAATCAGGTCAGCATGGACGCGCAGACATGCCTTTCATGCAAGTCAAATTGGTGTACAACACGGCCCCAAGAGGTCACCTCACACGTGCCCAGTGGCTTAATGGCTGAATACTGGACTCCTCGGTGTTGGTGCGAGTGGGAAGGACCACCTCTGTCAGTCAGTCAAGGCCGTAGCAGACAAGAAACCTACACTTCCCAGGAGAGGGTATATTCATTCATCTTTGTCTCCCACGCACCTTGTCAAGCTGCACCGTGTGACAATGAACTGAATTTAACAGATGAGTGAAATTGAGGACAAAAATGTGGCCTTTTTTTTGCCACGCAATACTGTACCTGTCAGCCTAGACTGGTGAAGGCGTCAAAAGTTTAGGGTTGTCATCTTGACTGAGACATAGCTGTTTAACCATGAAGCAGAATTCCTTACACTACCTTAAACACTCCTAACAACACTCAGCTGGTGGACTTTGCACTCATTGGGTCAAAAATAGCACTGCTTTAAGACACAGGAGCCACAATCTGCATTTTGTCCATGATTTTCCACAGTGCCATGCAAAATTCTAATTTAAACCCTCATTTAGAGCAGAGGTCAGATCACAGACAGGAACCACATTGGTAGGCTTACAAACAGATGTGTCACAGCCACTGTTGGAAATGTCAAGTAGGTTTTTGAAGCCAGCAAACTAGACTTGAACCTTCTCTAGAGTCAACGTTTGCGTTATGTCAGCTGACATTTACCACATCTGAGGTAAAGTCATCCTTTATTTTTTTAAAAAAAAGGAGGAGAAAAAAGGGCAAAAATATGCTGCCACAGAAATCAGTCCCAGTTGTCCAAAAAAAAAAAAGACTCAGGTTGGCAGAACTGCACTGAAGTCTGAGCCAAAAACTGAAGGCACGCAGATGGCTGGGCGACTTGCATCTATGATTATAGACTGGAAGGGGACCTCAGATGATGATCTTATGGTTGGATGAGCCCATTACCAAATGAGATGAAGTACTTATTGAAAAGATCCAGTTGTTATTGTCTAATGTTGTATGACTTGCATGTACAGAGCGGAATGTGATGTATATGAAATGTCAGATTATATAGTTCTGCCGAGATTTACATTCATTAGAGAGTCATTTTGAATTGGCAGGACTGATTAATTTAAACAATGCTGCCAAACATACGATCCAGCTGTTTGTGATCCAACACATAATAATACATTTAACATTTGTCAGCGGGCCCATCATTCAGACTCACTGGGCTGCTTTACCTGCCAGGTCTAACAACCACCAGATCCAATTTTGAATCCGGGTCCAGCCACACCCCAATGAGCTGCCCTTTTACTCACTTGTGATTACTGGTATAGCCACAATCTTGGCACTATGTGGACAAACTGCTGGTTATGTCAGCAAAGGACACACCCAGAATCAGTCACAATTTTCCTCCCACGTCAGCTGTTCAATAGTCCTCTCTATACGACATCCACAAGGGAGCTACAGAAAACAATCGCAGCATAAGGCTTGTGTCATCGCTGATCACATCTGTTTAATATCATATCCTGCTGTTGGCCTCAGAATGACACATGCAAATGTAAAATTAATTTCAAAACACATTTCCCTTCACATACCATTGTTTTATGTAAGTATTCTTGAAATAGTGAAACATAAAGAGTAGCTTTATATTTAACTAAACTGCACCAAAGCCCATATAGGGACTTTTTTTGAATGCTGCTGCAGTGGTACAACTTTACTGTATATTATTATCATGCACTTCAAAGAACCACGCAGAGTAGATTTCCTATTAATGAATGCAGTGTATCCATAAACGGTTGCATTGCTGTCATTTACAGAGCAGAACATCACTATACGGTTGCAATCAAATTTATTCAGCCCTCTTAACCTGCAAGATATTCAAGTGATTTGCATAAAATTTAAAAAAAAACGTGTCACCTAAAGCCTTTGTAAACAGTCAAACAAAGTTTGATAATGCATATTGAGTGATTTGGGAAACACAATGAACACAAGAGTGCTAAGAATAATCCATCCATCCATTATCTATACACCGCTTAATCTTCATTAGGGTCGTGGGGGGCTGGAGTCTATCACAGCTGACTTAGGATGAAGGCAGGGGATACTCTGGACAGGTCACCAGTCTATCACAGGGATACATATAGAGACAAACAATCACACTCACATTCACACCTACCGACAATTTAGAGTTACCAATTAACCTCGGCATGTTTTTGGACTGTGGGAGGAGGCTGGAGAATGTGGTGAAAACCCACACAAGCACAAGGAGACCGTGCAAACTCCATACAGAAAGATCCCGGGACGCGAACCAGGGATCTTGTAGCTGCAAGGCGACGTTGCTAACCCCCAATCCACTGTGCAGCCCTGCTAAGAATTACAAAAAAAAAAAAAAAAATCTGCTATAAGGCAAAAAGCAAAATTATTCAACTCCCAAAGTCAGCATTAAATAATGATATACTTTGATCTCTGACCTCCAATAAATGTTTCCTGGAATTCGGACACTTCTCTTTTAAATTGTTAGTCGCTACGTCGTGTACAAAATCTTCCAGCTCACTAATTTTCTTTGGTTCCCGTGCTACTGCTGCTTTTTTTTTTTTAATCACTGATTTTCAAAGAGATTCAAGCCCTGAAAGTGAGATGGCCAGGCAATTCCAGAAGCAATTTCTGAACCAAGCTTTGGTTGACTTGGACTTATGCAGGGGATCAAGGGCCTGGTATTTCAAAGAATCCATGATGACAGTCATGGTCAATTTTACCGCTTACTGCAGCAGCAAAACACCCCTGCAACAGGACGGGCCCATCGCCATGCCTGACTGTGCTGGTGATGGTGTTCTTCTTGTCACATAGGCCTTTCCTCCTTCTTTTTTTTCTTTTTTTGTAAACCATTGCCTTTTTGGAGTAATAAGTCCTTCTTTTGTCTTTTGAGACAGCTCCTTTGTGTTTGCCATGTTTGCTACACAGCTTGAGCACCTACAAAGATAGAATTTATGTCTGAATCACAGCTGAAGCAAATTCTGTGTTGTTATACTTCCTAAAAGCTTCAGTGCATTCTGCTATCCTTTTGTTGCCTTATTACTATATTACTGTATTTCACAAATACCCTGCAGCTCAGGAAATGCCTGTTACACATTTTCATTATTGATTTGATTATGTCACTCAACTCAAGTGCAATTTATACATGTAATTTCTAAACCACCAGAAATGCTTTAATGCGAGAAACACTCAGAAAAACTCAGCAGGGCTGAACAGTGAATAATTGATGAATTGATTGCAATTGTACCTCCTCTGACTTCTGAGAAATTTAAAGAGGAAATCTCTCTGTGTTGGAATAAAGTCTGTGTCTCAAAATAAGAACTCCACCACTGCAAGTAAATGGAACTAGAAGAACTTACCATACAAAACATTCTTTTACAAAGGTACATTTATTGCAGTTATCTTATTATAAGTCATCAAACAACCTAAAATCTGACTGATGAATGTTATGTAGTGAATGAAATAAGTTTTTTTTGTTTGTTTCATTTTGTTTTGTGATAGTTGTCAGTGGCAACTGCCAGCCTGGGTCATACATTTTTGTTAGTTTGACTGTTGTTTTATTAGAATAAAAGCAGAGAGTCCTTCAGTGGATTGAAAATATCATTCAAATGACTTCACAAAGATATCTTTTTTACTGTACATTTTGAGCACTGGCTTAATGCTGTACTAAAACAAGTGCACAGTAGTTTACTTTGAAACAACTAATGAAATATGACCTTGTTGAAATGATGATTAGAAGCCTGAATATCCAGTTGACTTTTTCCTTGCTTTTTCTTTGTCATTTTAGATGAAGCCTCTCGCACGGATGTGCTTGGACTGACGTGGATGGCACTTGTCCTCACAGTAACAGTGGAACTGACGTGAAACGTCTCACCCAAGACACTCTCACTCACCAACACACATACTTGCCCTTCTTACGCCACATCCACATATGCACACGGACACGCATACATACACACATGCACGCACGCACACACACATACACTTTCCACAGTCCCGCAAGCCTTCTCCAGTCATCAACAGACCCTTCATACGTCAGTCGATCAGGAAACAGTGCCACCACATGATGGCGCTTTCATTGTTTTTGTAACAAAATAATAACCAAGATAATCTTATTAAAAGAACAACATGATGAACATGACAGTAACCACCCCTTATATAGCCCTGCCCAGTTACACCTCTTTTTGTTTCTTGTCCCACGTCTGCCTGTTGATCAATAAAATCAGTTGATTTGAAATGGAAAAGAAAAAAGCATTTGGATTTTATTTTGGATGAGTCAAAATGTCATTGGTGTTGACTGAAATCTGAAAAAATGGAACTGGCTTAGACTGTGCCACCCTGGCAACCACAACACAACGGTTACACGTCCTGGGATGCAACTGATTAGCAACAAGCTGATAAACCACGGGAGAACAAAAAAGAAAAAAAAAAACATGCTCTCAGAGAACCTTCTTTTTTTATTATTAATATACAAGTTTCTTTTTTTTCCCTGATGGCTTGGAATGTACAAGTGGATTTAAATGCATTGAGAAACTAGAAAAAAAATCTCATTTTTGAGTGTATTTTGTGTACATCAGTGTAAATACTGAAAAATAATTAAATAATTAAAAAATAAAGAAGCTATATGGGTTATGGCGAGGGACGGGTGTTGAGATAGTTGGAGTTTACACTTCTCCGCCTTTGTCTGTACTTCATTCAACACTGTTTTCAGAGATAATTCTTGGCTGAAAGGACGGAAACATTAACAGCCTTTCTGTTTCTCATTTGGGCTTTTTATATCTATATGGCAGGTCTCCAAGGACAGACTAAAAAAGTATCTAACATATGTCTGCTTTTTTGGGGTTGTGGTGCATGTGACGTTTGAAGATTCTTTCTCCTTTTGGTGTGTTGCTATGGACAGCACTGCAACTCATTGTCACTGGCCTGTAATCCAGTTATTTACTTGTGACATACTATCTCAAGTGACCTACATTGTGAACAATACGTAACTCTTACCCAGACATTTACAGTACTAGTAGGATCATTTTAGCCGCCATTCCAGGGAGGAGCTCACCCAAGGCAGCTTGTGTAAACAGGGTTGTTGCATTTGTTTCATTTCACCTGTATTAAAATGAAGAGATGATAAAACTCACAAGCCTTGACTGTACTTAAAACAGCATTCGACATCTTCCTGCCTCCTTTAATGCTGGGAACATGTAATATACAGTATGTAATACTACACACACCTGCTAGACGTCATGGTTGTAGGAATTGTTTAAAATCTAATTCGATTCTAATCCCATCATATCAGGGAAATTTGAAAACAAAACCTATGCCAAGAGGCATACATTTGTATTATTAGAGACAAGCTCCAAAAATTACTTCGAGATATTTCCAATTGTGTTGCTCTCAACATTTCTTTTGGAGGAGATTGTGACTTTGTCTTTAACCCTTTGCAGTTTCTTAGTGAAGGGTAGCTTAATGCAAATTAATCCTGCATTTTTTGGACTTCACAAGAATTGCAATTTAAGTTATTCTAAGGACACAACATATATTAAGGGATTAGTGTTTAAACCAGGTGGGAGGTAAGAGGGGAGATTTTTAAAGCTTAGTTGAATAGAAGGGATAGACCTACCCGTCTGGGATATCAGCTCCCCTTGCCAAAGTACAATCCATATTGCTGCATTCCGGAGATGAAAGCTGCATAGCACAAACATTATTAACAGACAGTCATATGCGCTTTGAATTAATTTTTTTTTTTTTTTTTTTTGCAGTGAGGGATGCAAAGGGCACAAATCCTTGTTCACCCACCGTATAGCATTATAACTCGACTATCATTGTAATTTTTATTCAAGAGGCACTTCTGTGATTTTTGCATTTATCACTCACTCCACATTCTAAAAAGAAAAACAGGTCCATTTCTGAATGCATTAGAATGTGCAAGGAGAATATGAAAATTGTCTTTATATGACCTAATCATCACACCAGAAGAAATGCACCATGACTGTGTGTGAGTGTATACGTATGTGATACTATTGTCCAAAGTAATTGTATGTTTGAATACTTCATGTAACTTAAAATTCAGAGCATTAGGTCAAAGCTGTCCTGGACCAAAATGATCCATCAGGCAATAAATGTGACGCTTTTAAATATGTGGTTTTATTACATTTTTTGTTATATAGAAAGGAAGACACCCCTGGTCTCAGTTAGTCTCCTTATTTGGGTTTATTTGTGAGAAGACTGGATAACCCATATGTATAACATTTGAGCCACGGTAGTCTTATAGCTCCTTCTTTTCTTTTCCTAATAAATCGATAAGTTAAAAATGTGATGGTGACACAATAAAAAACTTCATTTTTTGTGTTTCATTGACTACATCCCTCCCTGACATACCATGTCTCACTAATTTGCTTGGTTATTACAGGAAAAACCAGGAAACATCTGTTAAAAAAATGTCTTTCGTACCTTCTGTTCTTGTTAAGTTACATGCTGTTCACCAATCATAGATGACATGAGCAAGAAGAGGTGAAAGTACCTCCACACAACAATGCACATAGTTGACAGTCATGCTTTTTTTCTGAACGGTGTTCTGAATAGTTCACCTGAGCTGGGAGCAATGGTGAGGATAAGAAGCTGCTTCTATAGTCCACTTGTAAATTATTCAGCAGTCAGCCATGCTTGCAGAATCCGGTTTCTTTTTTGTTGTCTGCAGGCTTGGCTATCGGATGACCAAACAGCGCCATGTCAGACAGGGACACCTGACACACCCTCTGCATGAGCCTCCACGTGATGCATCCTTACAATGCTCCTCAGAGTGTTGTTAAAATAAACACTGTTTTGCTGTTGACCGCAGCCTCCTCCAGTGTGCTATCATCACACAAATGACAACCTGACGGCGCCGGCTGAGTGGCATGGCACCCATGTAACAGAGCATGTTTGCATCTCAGCATAGTGTATGGAAATGAATTGTCAGGTTTCTCTGCAGACACTCTTTCCATTGTGTTTCCTTTCTTCAGGTGGTTATCTGTGTGTATCTGTGTGTATAATAACCATGCCAATGCTATTTCAGTGCCTGATAGTAATCTTCAAGTCCTTCTGAAGAGAGAGTAATTTAAGCATCTGTGCTGGCATGGAGCAGAACCTTTGATCTGTGGTATAGCTGTGCAAACAGATGTATCCTGGTTATTAAGTATTTGATAAATGTCACCTATCATCACTCCCCACCCCTTATTCAAACCAATCTTCCCTCCTGCAACTCCAGACGTATGTTTGAGCAAGTTGTGGAGTGTTATCTGTCATAATATTTTGGACAATATTTTCATAAACTGACATAGTAAAGTATGACCTAAACCACTCCTGTTCATGTAAATGCCGAGAAGAGATGCACTGACAGCAGCATAGCTCAAATATCGGATTAGAATGTATTTAAAAAATTATTGGCCAGAGTCCTTAGATGATGTTTGGATAGTTATGGGAAAAGCTTGGGTGAGTCAGCAAATTACATAACCAAATATTGATCCATGGCATATTTACATGTTCTGTGTGTGGTTGCTGAAACTACATCTGACTTGCCACAGGTGGTGCATGAAGAATGCTCCGCCCCTGGAGAGCCACGGATGCAAATAGCACTTCGAGAGCTATCATTTTACACTTGATCCTTTGGGCAAAGAGGCGCAGTCATCAGATCACAGGAGCTCTTTTACAATGAAAACCAGACAGCTATAGCCAGCTGAGGCGCACTGAAAATTACATTCAATAGGATCAGTCAACCAGCCATTGCTAGCATCACTGCTACAGCTATGCCTATTGCAGAGCTTTTGGGAGTCCAGTTCGACATGCAGCTGCTGTTGAAACTTAGTGTCTCTGTTGCCGCAGTGCTACTGGTTTCCTGGGCCTACAGGTTCTACAGTTCTAGGAATGTGAAGAATATTCAACTCTGTGCCACAGACAAGAAACAACAAAACGCAACCTGTCAAAACTGCAAGACGACATTACAAAATCAGAGCTCACCAAAACATGACAAGGATGATAAGGACAAGCAATCCAAGCCCTTGCATGCAGACTCAGCCGTTGATGATCAGACATCTGACAGCACCAAGGAAATACCGGTGGAAACTCATCCGAGTTGCCAAGTTGAAAAGAGTGATGATGCTTTCGGGCCATCAAACAGTGAGCAGGATATCACCATGAAAGGAGAGATACTCACTCATCAGAAGCAGGCACAGGTCGCCACCAGAAATATTTCATCTGGACCTGCTTTGAACCTTTCTGATCCAGCAGAGACTGGGACGGCCAGTACAATGGGGCGCCGCTCCCCTTGCTTTTTGCAGAAGTTGGAGAGCAGTGTGGGTGTGGGCAGGGAGTTAAGGCAGGACTTGGAGCGACAGGGGGCCTACTCCAGCTTCCTCTCCAAGGCAGAGATCAAAGTGGAGGATGCCAGCGTAGTGCTGGAAGGAACAGACCAGATTGTGCGTGGAAAGATATATGATTACTATGTTGAGTCTTCTTCTCAGTCTATTACAGATATAAACAATGTGATTGGTCAATATGAGAGGAGCTCTGAATCACAGCCAGTGGAGTATGGAAGCCGTGGCAGCAACCTCATAGAGTCTCCTTCCTCTTTAAGCCCCATCATTATGCGTGATCTGGTTTTACCACAAAGCACTGCTGAGGATGCTGGCTTACTAGGAAGCCTCAAACTGAGGCACCCCGTAAGGCCTGTACTCCTACGCAAAGAGAGCTATCTGTCTGCAGCAGAGGAGTCGGAGCTTTCCATCCCTTTTCTGACTTCAAGAGCCTCAACTCCAGTGACTCACTCTCTGGCCTCAGTCGGCGATGAGTCTATCTCTGTTCACCCTATCAGCAGTCCCTCCACAGACAGAAAAGGCCTTAATACGAGGGAGGGAGGTGATCTAGAGACTCTAGCAGGGGCTTCATTTGTACACCTTCCAGCAAAAATCCCTGATGGTACAGATTTGGAAATCCTAAAGAGTAAACTTGATCTGGGTAACTGTTTGGAGACACTTTACCTGGCCAAGAAACATGGACAAAAGACTGTGCAGCAAGCAGCCCTGGGAGTCATGTCAGACAATTACCTTCAGGTGCTCAGAGATCCCAACCTTTATGGTCGGCTAATGGCTGGTGAGCGGGAGCAAATCCGGAAACAGAGAATGATGGGGAGGAAGTTTGTTATGGTTGCAGACATGGACCCTCAGGACTGGGTGAAGAACACAGAGGGGCACACAGAGCAAAGGAGGATGTCCAGTGCAGTGTATTATTATGATGACTACAAAGATGTCTGGCATACACTCTGCTTGATCCCACAGGAGGTCATCTCTAAAGCCTGTGCCATGTGCACAATGGATAACTACTTGTTTGTGGCGTTAGGCTGCCAAGGCACAGACAGAGAAATGACACCCTCAAAGCGAGTGTTTTGCTACAATCCCTTGACATCCATCTGGAAAGAGATCAGTCCCATGAATGAAGCCAGACCCCGCTGCAAACTGGCAGCACTGGCGGGCTACGTATACGCAATCGGAGGGGAGTGCCTCTCCTCAGTGGAGCGCTATGACCCACGTTTGGACAGATGGACATTTGTGGCTCCACTCCCTAATGATACATTTGCTGTGGCACATCATGTCACAGTGTGCAGTGGAGAACTTTTTGTCTCTGGGGGTTCTCTTAGATATATGCTGCTGCGCTATACCCCTAAAACCAACACCTGGAGGCCAAGTCTTGTAGTAGGCAGCAAAGACAGAACTGCAGATATGGTGGCTGTGGGGAGATTTCTGTATCGGTTTGATGTTAACCCGCTGCTGGGTGTCAGTGTGTACCGCTACCATACAGTGGCTCGACTGTGGTATGAGTGCAGCTGCAAGCGGCTACTGCGCTGCCCTGCTTTCCAGTGTGTCACAATGGATGGCACAATCTATTGTGTCAGTCGCCAGTTCACCATGAGGTTCGAGGCTGATGAGATCTCCCCTGCTTTCATAGATGAGGATTTGAGCGTCCTCTCTGCAGCAAAGGGCATACTTTTCCCCTTTGTGCTTTCCCTACCTGATAAGAAGCCTCGGCAGACATCTGTGTAACAAGGATTTAGTTTTCGGTTGATGATAAGATTAGACGGTGATTGAGTATCCCTTCAAGGGGATGCTTTACATCAAGTTTATTGTTGAGTGAGTGGGTTTAGCTTGGTAAGGTTTATGCTCCACCCAGCTCATCCCCAAGTGTTACTGCAAAATTCCAACAACTGTGCTGTCATTTCTTTGAGATGTTATTAAGATCTCTCACAAAGCCACAAAGCGTCTGATTCTTAATCAATTTTATTTTTCCTAGATTGGATATTACACAAAGAATTGTGTGTTTCTTATGCCTCATCCCTGGCAGTAGATGTAAAGTATTAATCTCGTAATGATAGTCAATTTGCTTAGATTTACAGAGGGTGTGCTGCCATGTAAATTGTTTGCTTCTTTGATTTGCCACTCCCTCTTGCCATTTTGTTGGTTTTATATCATCCCAGATGCTTAACGTCTTTACTGTAAAGATAATCCATTACAAGGTCTCAGAGTAAATTGGTTCATCCAACTCTAACTCACAGAGTGTAGGCAATATAGTGATAATTCATTACTGTGTTCCGTTGTATAGAGCACAAATATAACTTACACAGTGGCCTGGATACAATGCAATTATCTACAGCTGCTCTTTAAATATGACGGAGTGTAAATGGGTATGTCATATAATATGAATAGGTGAGCTTCTAAAGCATTTTGTCTATGCATTTGAAACTCTTTCAGCACTCAGACTTGCAATTATTTTTATAATTTTAGTCACTCTACTTTGGTGGTCAGAAAGAAATGTATTTGTTTAAATCTTGCAGATTCTTTGTTCATTGTACCAATTGAATGTCTTTACTTTGTTATGTATTGTTTTATAAACAACAAAGAAATAAATGAATTTGTCTTTCATTTCACATTAATCCACTATTTGTGACTAATGGTTTTAAGCCAACTGTCAATTCCATTATCTGTGTGACGCCAGTAATAGAACAAGAACAATCTAAACACTTGCAGTTTATTTTAAAGTGTTGGTTACATTTACAATTGAAAAATGCATAATAATGACACAAATATTAAATCCCTCATTGTCTGCTCATTTTACAATCAAGTCTCTCAGTGTACAGACTGTAAAGCTGAGGACTTCAAAGGCTCTCAGAGTGACATGCTGCTATAGCACCATCATGTGGCTCAGACGGCAAACACAGTGGTGGTTTTGGTAAGACGTGTTGCAGGCCTCCCATAACACAGATGTGTCATGTGACACACAGGCATCAGCAGCACAGTAAAGTGACTAACTAGCTAACAGTGAGTGAAACAGAGCTGCAGAGGAAGGCAGCAGGCAGGCGGGAAAAAGGGAGGCAGACGCAGATGGTTGACCATCAAACATAAGCATCTTTGATTCTTCCTAATTAAACACTTTGATTCCCTGTAATTAAACACCTAATGGAATGGGAGTTAGACATGTCCCTTCAGACATTGCCTTGGATGACTCATGGCTTCTGGTTTGCCTCAATACTCAGGTCAGTTCTAGCATCAACACTCGTTTCATTTATTTATTCCTTTATTTTTTTTCCACAGAGCGTCTAGGGTAATACTAACAGTCAATTCTGAGTTTCACATATAAAGTGCAGACAGAGAGAAAATTTGCATGTAATCATTCTCTGGAAGGGTGGACATAATTTATAGCTCCCCCTCCTTTCTCCCTCTTGCACACAGACACACACCAGTTCATACATATATAAATGCCCAAACTGCTCCTCACACAACACGGAGCACATCTACAGTAGTCCTTACACATAATGAGAATCATGTTTAATTCTTTAGTTCCTTTTGATTTCCCAAATGGTCTGTTCAGTTAAAAATATTTCAGGCTGCCAATTATTACAAAAGATGAATCACAAAGCAGCACACTTTTAAGCAGGGCTTCTCAATTAACAAGCAGCATATGAGGCAATTCAGGAGCCACAGTCTTTTCTCCAAGCCTGTTGTAATGGCGGAAAAAGGCTGAAACAATGATCTGGGACTTGCAGGAGTGAGCGGTGTCTAAGATCCAGGTCCTTGTTGTTGTGATTGGCTGCATGGAGGTGGCTAGAGAGACAGTGTGAAGCCCTGGCAAAGCAGCTCTGGCAGAGGGCACTAAATGGGTGCCTCTGGTATGCTGACTTGTATACAGTCAGGGAATGGAGGTGTGGCTGCTGCTTTTCGAAACTGTGATTTGTGGACTGCCCTGTGCCAGTGTTGGTTGGAAGGGCTGTAAAAGAAGAGAAAGTTAACTACCATGTTACTGCAGCCATTAATTACACTGGTGACTGATTTGGAACAATAAAAGGCATCTGGGGCCACCCTGATTTAATTGTTCATGAGCACAACTGCTGACGTGTTTTGTCCATGCAAAATTTAATGCACTTAAGTATATTTGCACTACACTTATACCCATGGTAAGTGGATGGCTTAATGTGCATTTCCCATGTATGTGCCTCTTGGCAGTGGCACACAACTGTAGCCTTACCAGAAATGGGCCGGTCCAACCTGTCAGGCTGCCATGTCAAGTTGTCTGGATGCCAGGGTTGAAGGGTGGGCAAAGCATTAGTGTGCTTATGCTCAAAGCTTTCTTCATATTCGGTGAGCAAATAATGTGAAGATGGTGGGTCAGAGTGGGAAAATAGCATCTTGGATGGAAGCCCCTGCATAGCAATACACAGAAGTTATGGTAAGCCTGCATGTGGTGGCACTCACTGGATTAAGATATAGAGGGCATGGCCTATTCTTTTTCAATAATCTTCAAGAGGCTCACTATGTGACAGCAGCAAATTCCTCTAACTAGCCTTTAAGTACCCAGGAGGACTGATGATTTTACACATTTTTCATGACTGCTGAGTCTGACCAGAAACTTGCTTTCATAAAGAGTTTTATCACAGGCCTTTATCTTGGCCATCAATATTATGCAAAAGTGTCCACAGTCTCGAGAAGAAAAGCCTGACTTGCAGGCTTGTGACAGGCATTCAATGGATGTTAATGCCACGAATGAGCAGTTAAAGGCTGACCTCAGCTTTCAGCAGTGCAGATCTTCTCTCAGAGATGTCTGGCTTGAAGTCCCAGTGGGGCCGGTAGTCTACACGACTGGTGCTGTTGGCTGTCTTTGGCTCCCGAGTAAACTGCATCGGATGGAATAAACAGATATCAGAAAGAGGAATGAGGAAAGGTGGGATACACAGGGGCTTCAGCAATGAGCCCAGCACAAAGATCAGCAGAGCTCACACTTTGCTATTGATCCACACCACTGTACAGTATTTCTTAAGTCATTTCTCCTCTCAAATCCCGAACCAGCAGCCCATGGCCGAACCTCACGTCAATGCAATTAGTCTCCAGCTCTAGCCTCTCCCAACAGGAGGTTGTGCTGATGTAGCTGAACTGAGGCAGCCTAATCACTTTGCTATGGATTTGACTACCAACTGAGGTCCTACAAAACCTTTGGCAGGCTGCCACTGGTATGGCATAATGTTTTGGATGCGGTATATAAAGGTGCAGATAGTGTGTTCCCACATTCAGTTGAAGTTGTATGTTTAGATCAGAAAATCTTTTTTTAGTACTGTCACATATTCTGCCCTGTTCTATTGCCGCTTATAGCATCTGGGAAAATGTTACATTATTGTACAAGTGGATGCAAGTGCAATAGGCAAAAAACAGAACAAATCATTACCTGGAGTCTTTCCTCGGCCCAGTTGCCTAACAGCACTTTGTTTGCATACTTCTGCTCTATTCTCCATCCAGCTTGGGCCCATTTATCCTGCGCCGCGACTTTTTGGTTCATACTTCCACTGCTGTCAAACACACCTAACTGGGGAAATCTGCAGCCCTGTTAGAGCAAGGTTAACTAGTCAAACAGATAGCTTGTAGGTGTATTCACCTGACCCCATAATGCCACAGGCAGTGGAGGGGAAATAGAGCTCTGTTGCCATGGATACAGCAAACACTGAAGGGAAGGCAAGCAGACTATCCTGGAAGCAAATGGGAGATGTCTTACATCTTCATTAAAAGAAATACATTCCTTAAGGCTAGGGCATGACATTTAGCAGTATATTCTATATTGTTAAAATGTTGCCAAAAAATAATTCCAGACTTTGTTTCCTCAGGCTATTTTTCATTTTTGGAATAAAAGGTTTTGTTTTTTGATTTGTGTAGGGGGTGGTTGTCTTTTATGAACAGTGTAATGTTAATGAAGAACACTGGAGGTAAATTTGTTTGTTAAAATGTAAAACAAGATGTAAAGTTGAATGAAGTTTATTATATAAGCATATTTATGATCTTTACAGTGTTTTTACATAGTCAGCAGCACTATCCACAACCTGCACTGCAGAGGGAAAGGTAAGCCAGCCCTGGTTAAAAAAGCTAATCATGCCATGAAAACCGTCCACCACATGTTGCCAGGTGACATTTATTTCCAAGTCCAGCAGCCGTTTCCTGTAAAGAATCCCATCATCCCTCAGGACGTCAAACTCACAGGTGAGGATGAAGGTTGGCGGGGTTTTCTGAATAATAGCATCATCTGCTAGTAAAGGTGAGACCTCAGGTTCCAAACCGGCTTTGATAGTATGATACACCTCCCCATCATATTCTGCAATTGTGGGCTCAGAGAAACCTCGCGTGAGGAACTCAGGGGGTAAGTTGGACGGGGAAAGCCAGTCTTCATAGCGTGGCCTGAGCTCAGTGGGGACATGAGTCCCTTCCAGCACTTCTTGGCAAACAGACATGTCTCCATTGAGGTACTGCAGGAAATAGAATACCATTCGGCCACGAAACAATATGGGCACAGCATGATTTTGCTGGTATGAGGGCAGGTTGAAATCTGCCATCTGCAGGGCCGGGTAGATGAGGACCTGAGCGCAAGGGAATGGCAGATGTCCGTTCTCTCTCCTCGCCAGCCTTTGGCACAGTGCTGCTGCCAGGTTAGCCCCAGTGCTGTCCCCTCCGACTGCCACTCGGTTAGAGTCCACACTGAACTCAGTCTCAGCCACAGAGAGAAAGTGACAGGTTGCTGCCTCACAATCATCCAGCTGGGCAGGGTACCTGTGCTCAGGGGCTAATCGGTACCTAAGAGGGGTGAAAGGAAGACAGAGGGACAATATATTCAGCAGTGGCTCTTTGGTAAACAAAACAGATCTTGGATATCTATACGCATTGTGGTAAATGTTTACATACCCAACAGAAATCACAGTGGTGTCAGATTCCTTGGCAATGTGCCGACAGACTTCATCAACAGAATCTGCTCAGGAATAGCAGGGCATAACAGTTAACAAAAGCTGCCGCGGTCTCATTGTGCACAGGACTTAACAATCCTTGGTCCTTTCTGCATGCTTATCTCATTTTCTGCACTCAGATGGCATTCTCAGAAATGAAAAGTACTATATTTAATTCAAGCACCATGTTTATTTCAATTTTGTAGTCCTTTTCTGTATTTTGCATTTGTGTATTTCTAATCCTCCACTTCATCTCAAAGATAAATATTGTATTCTTACTGATTGTCTGGGTTGCTGTTACTTTGCTCACATATTCTTAGCATTCAAAAAATAACTTTTTATGTTTTAAACTTAAATCATTTAAAATCAGTTGTTTAAAGTCAAACTACACAAAAATATATGATGACTTGACCACCAATGAACTCTGCAAATCCATATCTCTCTCACTTATATGGTCACAAATGTACTGACTACAACTGTAGGATTGAGGACTTTTACATGTATTTTATCATTTTAATTTAATTCTACTCAAGAAATGATCGAAACATTGTGTACCTATACTGCCTTGAACCCATCCTCCTCCATGGAAATATACAAGGCCTCTTCTCAAGCCACCACACACAGAGGTAGGTTCATAGACTCGCACTGGCACCTCAGCAAACTTCATGTCCTTCACTCGGAGACCTGCAGGAACTTGTTTCAAGTGAGTCAGAAAACAGGCCGTGAACCATCGAATGAAGCTAACCTGATGACAAATGCCCAGGCGATGTAGGATCCGACCCTGGCAGGAGAGAAAGCACAGACTTACCACAAATGGGAGACAAGGTTATAAACGAACAAAAAAAAAAAATCTTGATGGGTAAAGTCAAAACAAAGGTTATTCTGTCTGAAAGACCATATTTACTACGACAACATCAAAGAAGGTGAACACTTGACTTTCTGTTTCTTTGCGCCTTTGGTAGACGTGATTTCTTATCTAAAATTTCTGTGATCTGAGCTTTATCAGGCGTTGGAGGACAAAGAAAGGACAACCACACACGGCCTGAAAGAGTAGAGTTCATTGTTTTGTATCCTCCACAAGAGACATTTCCTCTAATATTCTAAAGAATAAGTTTAATAATAAAAAGGTTCATTATAACAGACTCAATAGCATGCAGGAAACAAAAAATAATAAGCACTAACACTTCCACGGATATACTCACCACAATTGCCATGCCAACAAACAAGCCATGAACCATGTGCAGCTTCCCACTATTTGCAACCCCACGAGGAATGTCTGAATTCATCAGCTCCGAATACACAAGTCCAGTTACCAGAAGGAAGAAGGCTGCAACAAGAGCAGCGAAGCCAATTATTAAAATTGCCGAGCCGATGTCCATGGTGTTGCTGGTCTGCTCTGCCGAAGGTAAGTCATTAGGAGTAAATGTTTTATCTACCTGCTTTCAGCCTCTTTTCACTCCTCCCACATCCGTCTGCACTGCATTCTGACCTTGGTTTCACTTAATGACATTTTAAGCTGCGCGTTGCCCAGGAAAAATAATTATATTCTTCAACATATTTTATTGGTTGTGTAGTCAGACTAATTACATGTTTCTGAAAGAAACCGAATTTCTTTGCGATGAAGTATTGCACAAATATGTTCATGTTGATAGAGTAGCTTTTAAATTACCCATACATTTGCACAGTGCCCATTAAGTTGCATTTCAGTCCCTAGTAACAGTTTCACAGATATCTGAAAGATGCAGTGTGTTTTTCTAGTTTTTTATTTTTATTTTTTTATCGTCTGCTCTTGACACAGAGCGGCATTTTCATTGTCTGGTGTCTGAGGGATGAATGTGTTCTGAGATGCTCTCAGTGAAGGCTGAAAACATCCTTATCTGAACTTTCACTGCTGATCTGTAGATGGCAGTGATAGCATGAGTATAAATAAACAGCACCTTCAGAAATATATTCTGTTTACATTTCTGCATTCTGCATGCACCCTAAACCCATTTCCCCCTCACTGTAGTAGACATTATAATGTGTTTATTTTTTATTTTTTTGCAAATCCACTAACTTGTATTTAGCTTCACTTTAGCTCAGATTACTTTGGTATAAGCTCCACAATGCAACTTGACTTTGTGTTCGTATTTTGTAAATCTCAGAAATTTCCAAAATGAAAACAGCATCTGGAGTTTTGTTGTCCTGGAGTTTTTAGCAGCCCCCAAGAGCCTCTCTGCCTTTCCTAAGTAGCTGAGCCCAGCACAAAGCAACCATTGTGAAGCTGCTCTTTAAATCCATCCCAGTTGCTGAAAAAGCCCTGCATTCAGCGATACCCAGTAAAAATCACAGTGCCAGGGCCAAACATCACAGACTGGAATCTTGTCTGAGGCCCATGAATTCATAGGATTTGTTTAAGAGGTATTCATGCAGTTTTCTGTTCGTCATCGTGCCAGGCTTCTGAGACTGGCTTGACCTATTTCCCAAATTGCACTGTCACACACACAGAAAGATATAGCCTATTTCAAAAATACTGCCACCACAACAAATTGGGTTCAAAAAACTGTGGGGCTTTACACCTATAACTGGAGACCACTACAAATGTGGGGACAGACAGATTTTTGTACAATCAAGTGGAAACACGTGTTCACTCTGGTATCATATAAACCCTAGACTGTTTATTAAACTAAAGATATTATCATTTGCTTTAATATATTTCTACCTTTTGACTCAGTAAAGCACTTAGATGAAATTTTTACATGTATTCTGGCTGCAAATGGGTCATTCCAGAAATGAAAGACATTTTATGTCCCAGCCATCAAATTTCAAATAATCCATGTACAAAATACTAAAACATGCAGTTACTGTGTAAATGTACTTGTTCTGAGACTCAATCTAAAAAAAATAGAAGACAAGAATGTTTGAAAATATTTTTAAAAATACAAAATAAGTCTGGAGTACTGCCGAAAATGCCATTTTTCTCTTGTCCAGCTCTGATCATGACCAAGTTAATTCTCAAATAAAACAAATAAAGATTAATTTTAAATCTACTTTTTTTGGCCTTATTTTTTTCATTGATGTCTCTTGTAATTGTGTGTGTGTGTGTGCATGTGTGTGTGTGTGTGGGGGGGGCATAACCTTTTTAGCTGGTAGAAGAAGAAGAAAATAGTGAATCACACGATACACTGGAATAAACATCATCAAACACTTTTCCTTAAGAATGGGTCGAGCAAAGCTATGTCTTTTCTTCTATTTTTCATAGTTTAATAACATTGTCAGCCTTGATTGAATGTTTCACTCTACCTCATGCAACCCTGTTATGCATATTATCAGGACAAGACAAATCCTTTTTACCTTCTTAATAACTTTTTTACATCAGTAAGTTTGTCCTCTTGGTCAGCACTCTCAGCTACCTACATATCTAGATTCTACTTCTGAGAAAAAGCTAACATTAGCACGGATTAGCAACCCTCTTACTGTGATTAGAGCAGGGTTAGCAAACAACAAATAAAACATGGAATAAAAATTGTACCATTGATGTGTAAGCTAAGCTAATCAAGCCCTTGATAGTTTATTACCTATTATTGATGAATATGTAGCAGAAAATTGTAAAAGAGAAGATTTATTTTTCAAAAGTTTTGAAGCCTAAATGTCCTCCAATTCTGGAATAACCTACATGTGTTTGCAGAGTTTGTCAGCAGAACAATTATGAGGATGCCATCAGCGGCTAGCTTTAAGGACTCACATGATTCACACCATAGGGTTTGAACCTAGATGTATTCATCTATCTATTTGCACCATAAAAAGTCTATGTGAGCAGTTGAAGTACTATTTTAATACATTTCATTTATCTTTCTTTTGGTGATGGCATCAACTTGAAATTGCACTTTGCCCCATTATTCTTATTTAGTCAAAATTGCCAAAGTTAGGTTTACTGTGCTTTTAACATTGTCTGACATCATTATTCGTCCATATATGGATTTCAGAGTAAAGAAAAGAGCAGTAAGTCTCTTGACAAAGTACTGTTATACATTTAAATACTGAAGTTGGAAAACTGGAAACTTGACTTTCCTTAAAATGAAATGTTTATTTGAGAGAAATCAAATGATTTAAGGGCATGTAACTAAACCAAGTGGCATGAATTACATGTTCTCTCAATTTTGATCAACTCAATTCAGTTATGTGTTATCATTTGAAGGAATTCATTTAGGGTGATAGAACAATTCTGTTTTTCATGCATAGGTTTGGGTGTTATGGTAACACTTATTAAGTCTGTGTGTTTGTTTAGTACTTAACTAATTGTTTGTTTGCTTATTTGTTTTACTTGATTAATTGGGTGACTGGCAAAGCATAATAGATGAGGTTTCTGAGTCATTTTTATGAAGCCCCATATCCCTCCATTAGCCACTCTTATTTAACCCTTAGAAATACAAGTGCGTCCATAAGTGGGTCAGAAATTACCCATACAAGAATCAATGTGTTTTTATAAAATACATATATAACATATATAAAAATAATCATTTGTATTATTGTTTGTATTATAGTTTGGTCCACACAAGAATTATTTCATGTTTGTAATATGTTTATTTTTCACTTCACAAAAGATTTGGAACATTTTGATAATTGAAAAAGAAGAATATTACACAGAACAGCAATAGAAGAATGTCAACATCCATTTTGTAGACATTTTTTCCGCTCTTTTCCACTGACTGTTGGTAATCTCCGTCCCTCCAAATTTGTGTACCTCATCATCTCTTGTAAACAATAAAGAGCTTGGGGTAGTAATGCAAATATTACAATTTCTTTAAAAGTATGGGATAATATCAAAAATGTTTTTTTGAGGAGTACCTGGAATATGAAATTATAACAACTTTTCATTACAAAGATATTGCAAAAAAACGACCTCACCAGGTCATTTTTGACTCACTATGTAGCCAGTAAACCAGTTAGAACATACATACATGTAGCTTTAAATGCGTAAAACACATGTTCGGAGGCTCTTTATACACATTTGAACCCACATGTATGAATGTTGTAGCTGCTTTATTAGCTATAACATCCATAAATAAAGCTTGACTTGTGTGTAAAGTGTTTAAAGCTCACATTTAACACTGCATGTACATTTAAAGCATGCAGCTTTAAATTTGTATTATGTTTCCAAGTGGAAGCACTTTATACACATTTTTAGCTACATGTATGTACATTGTAGCTGTGTTATTGGCTACAGCATCCATACATTTATCTTTAAATGTGCAAAATGTGCTTCACAGATATGTTTTGAAGCACATTATATTCATTTAAAGCTGGAAGAATAGATGTTATAGCTCGTTAATGTGCTAAACATCCATAAATGCAGCTTTAAATGCAGTTTAACTGCTTTATTAGCTGCAACATCATACCTACATCTAAGCGTTAAGAATATTTCTGTGGATTTTGACTTACAATTGTCAGAGGAAACGTGATTGCAACATAGCTGTGAGTTTTGGCTTTTAACTCATGTGATAGTGAAGTTTTAAAACTTTCCCAAACGAGACTGGGCATCCACCTGGGGCACACACTGGGGGCGACCACTGGGGGGGCCCTGAGCCACAGATTGAGAACCACCGCTGTAGACACACGAAGGGGGTGGGGGAAGAAGCAAGTACGCAAGCAGCCAGCCCAGACGGGCACTGGAGAAATATATTCATCCCCACTTAACATGTCAATCAGGATTAATGCCCTCACAGCCCCCCAGCTATAGGTTCATCCAGGTCCTTTCACTAGTGGAAGTCCCGGAGCCGGGGCAAGGGGCTGATATATAAGGCAGCACTGGACAGGAACGCAACACCAAAGCCTGGCGGTGTCAGTAGCGCACAGCCACGGAGCGTCAACAGTACTTGCGTTCCACGTTTCTGCGTCTCGACCAGGCGTAATGAGCGATCACTCACACATTTCAGGAGCCTGAAGATGTCAGAGCTGCTCCGGGTGCCACAGTTGAGCTTTCAGACTGTTTCCTTGCCTGTGGATTACTCATGCAACACTTTGTGAGACTGCACAGGAGATTGTTTGCGTGCGGATAAACTTGCAGGAATCGCTGTATTTCTGCACACTTCTTTCGCTCCCTGTTTGGAGGATATCAGTTAGTAAACTTGCTGCGTAAACACTTCACTCGTCCGCGAGCGTCTCCTGGTCCGAGATGGAGCTGAAGAGCGCATGTCGTATGTTTCTGTTCCCGGTTCAGATGCTTTGTTATATTGTCAGGGCAAGTTTGTTTTCGCTGCTGCCGAGCAGGAGGAAGGACCTGACCAAGGAGGTAGTATTGATCACCGGCGGAGGACGAGGCATCGGTCGACACCTGGCCAAAGAGTTTGCCAAGCAGGGGGCAAGAAAGGTAACCCAGGCAACTTGTTGCATCTACAGGGCTCATCTCACTCTTTTCCAATCTTAATGCACAAGCTGATTATTTATTTTCCAAGTCATTTATTCCATTCTTGTGGGTTCAGTTTGACCGATTCCCCTCTCCACCCCTCCTCCTGCGCCAGGTAGTCCGGTCAGTGTTTGTGTCTGCACTGCCCCAAGTGTAATGTTATTCCACTGTTCTATGAAAGCAGGGATCACGACCTCTGTGTAGCCTAGTTGGTCCAGTGAGACTATGACACTGCCCTCAATTTAGTTTCAACTATTGCACAACAGCTGGGGTCGAGCAGAGGGCAGGTCTGGACAACGTTTATGGCTGATTGATATGATGAAGTGCAGTACAAGAGCTGACTTTCATTCTGCTGAGGTCTGGAGGTGATTTTCCCGAGACCGACATGTCCAGAAAGTGCATTATCCAAAGATTTAGACTGTAAAGAGGGCACTGACTACATGTGTCTGAGTGTAGGTGGTGGGGGTGGATTTGTGCATAAAGCCTCCCTGAACCTGCTTCAAAGCCATTCACATAATAACAGCCTTGCTACTACCCCTATTATAGTTTCTTGCCATTTTTTCGATCAGTCTTTGTACTGTTGTAAGGTCTGCCAGCATTTCACAACACAACAACAAAAAGACTCATAATACTTTTAATAAGAGCCAGATTAGGTTTTGTTTTCAAGCATAGCATGAGGACATGGGATGCCTTTTTTATGGAGTGTATGCAAAACAAAATGAACTCGGGGTAAAAGTGTTAAAGAGGAACAGATTGCGTTATCTTGGCAACCATCTGCAGTAGCTAGCAGATTCAAATCAGACTCTTGCAAACTGACACCTGTAGGTGAAATCTGATATGATATAAAGGTAAATAAAAATGTGGACATGAAGGTTTAGCTGACCCCTGAGTTGTCAGTGATGTAAGTTGGGATAGTCCATTAAATGTCATTTTTGCAGCTGTCACTCTTGAAAATAATATTTTCAGTTGAAATCATTCCACCCGTCTCAACAATACAGCCCCTTGAGCTGCCACTTGGGCCTGAAATGGACTGGTGATTGCATGGACACTTACTCATCACTGCAAATCAGGCTAACCTTTGTTCATAACTTCCAGCTGTAGTTTGTCGACCAGTCTGGTGGCTGAACGTTACACAGCCAAGTGCTTGATGAGTCACTGGTGTCCCTTTAGCACTAATGTGTTAATACAGAGTAGCTCTATTTTTGATCACCTCAGATGGGAGTCATCATCGCCCATGGAAGAAAGTGGTGGCAATTTCAGCCCGCATTGAGCAGCTCGACTCAACGCTGCAGGTTGTAATTATCCGTACATGGGTGACACGGGCGCCGCATCTCAGATGCTCTCTTGAGGTGCAATTTCTGCAGCGCTGAAAACATTGCTAAAAGTTCAGTGAAACACTAACTGCCTCCTTCTGTCTTTCGATGCCATCTCCTTGGGGAATGAGCGAGGAGAAACCAATAGGTTTTAAAAGCTTTACTTTGCAGCTGCACAACAAAGGATGTCACCACGCTTTTCAGCACCCCATTGTTGGGTATTATGAAGGTGTGAAGGCTTTGAAAACAACACCTGTGGTAATGTGTATGGCAATTACTCCCTGCCTAAAGAGATGCTAAAAGGAAATAGGGCAGTAATTATGAATAGGGCTAACCTCTGCGAACTTGCGCTCACCCCAGTTTGAGCGCCTTTGTGACTGGCAGCCAGAATTTCCTTTTCCCCTCTGCTCAGGCTTTGGTGTTTTTCAAGGTGTGAGGAAGACTAGCCTCAGTGTTGATGAAAGAATTCACTGGGAAGAAGAGCCAGAGCCTCAGGAGGGGAGCAGGGTATGCTTGTGTGCCGTTAGAGGAGGGGAACTGCGGCAGAGTGAAGTTCTGAAAGAAGAAGTATTTCCAACAAAATCACCCAGTAGCACCGGGATATGGCTTTCACAACAATCCTGATAGACAGTTGACAGCTTTGATCAGTATATTTCACCTTAACGACAACATCAGCAAAACGTTTTTTTACATTTCTTTTTTTCATGTGATTGTTAACATTACATAAAGAGACTTGTGAGAGGGAAGATGAACCAAACCAAGTCACCGATAACAAGTTTGTGTGGGTGTGCTTGTGTTGTGCTGGAGGCGGGAAGCACACCACTCCCAGCTGGGTATTGCCCTGCAACTGACCTTGCTGTCTCCGCAGTAATTAGACAGCGGCAGGCGACTGCCTCCTGAACTCCTGTTGCCCCCTCTGTGTGCCGCCTCTCTGCTGGCCCATACAATGAGTATGAAAAGGAGGGTTCATACCCACCCATACATTCACATCTGAGAGATAGAGTATCACTGTAATTCAGCTGTAGTTACTGGGGACGCAGAGACGTACACCTCAGCCCGTATTGAGTGGCATCTGCGATGTCTCTCTCAAGGTCTTGTTTCAAACTTTGCAACATCAATTTGTTGATTAGAGAACTTTTACTTACAGCGTGTGTTGATGTGAAGTCTTATTAGGTGTGCCTATTTAGAACAATCACTGGTTTAACACAAAACAGAGCTTGTGCAAGGTCAATTAGAAACTCTTTTCTTACAGTTTTCTATTCAGATAGCAATTTGGCCAGTGCTTGTTTGCACTGAGCGTCCTGTGTGTTGTGACGGGTGATAAACCAAATGAATTAAATAACATTGTAACAGGAGAGCACAGTTTAAGTGCTGACTTTTAATGAGAACTGTCAGCTTTGTTTGTCTGGTTCAAATCCTATCAAAACCTTTCAGTTATTTATATAGACCTGTCTGCCTCCACTGATTACTCAAATGGTCTTGCAAATGAAGCAAACAAGAAACCCAATCAAAAGCAACTCAAACTAGGGTTGTTCACAGAGGGAGGCAAACCCTGATTGCTCTTGGATCTGATAAAGAAATGAAGAACACATTCCAGACTGCAATCTGTGATGCTCCTACAACTTTACAGAGTTGATATTTTTGTGTTTGGTCTGCTTCTGCTACCGTTGGACAGTTATTTGACACATGACGACTCTATCAAAGAGAATAATAATGTCAGAAGATTTTTTCCAGACTGGGACTATGCAAATTGTCATGGTGGCTCAGGGTAAATGCTGAGTGAATTAGAAATTAATGGCACTGTCCAATTACTGCAAGATGACAGCTTTAATTTGAGCAGAGGATAATGTTTGCTACATGCTCATACATACTTCTCTGTGTTCGCTCAATCTTTAATGTGTTATGTACTGTTTTAGATAAAGATCTTGAATAAATTTGTTTATCCCTGTTGACTAAATGGATGTTTATACATAAACATTGGTGCTAAACAGTGGGAATGACAGGTTAAACTATGGGCTAACAGACAGATGTGCTGTGTTTTGTGTACGCATGCATACACACACACACACACGCGCACACACACACACAGTCTGTGACTCTCGGATACACAAGATCACTTTCCAGAGGACTTTTTGCTCAAATATTAACCTTGGTCACGGGCGACTAGCCAAATCCCACACTGGCGTCCTCAGCACTTCACACACACACTGTTTTCAGACTCCCTGACCAGAAATGACAGGGCTCATCTGCCCAACAGGCCATGTAATCTCTTTGAGAATTTGTGTTTGAGAGATGAGGAGGGCTCACCCCCTGATTTCATTACCTTTCCCTGACCCCAAAGACTGACAGATCTAATTGCCCAATCACTAGTCCCCCACCTCTATCCAACCCCATGTTCCCTGCTCAAATGACCAGCCTTCATTTAGTCTCTGGGTGGATGAAGAGATAATTCATTCACACAGCAACCCCCAAGCCTTTAATCTTGCCCGAAAACTATTTGTTGGAGTGAAAATGGCCTCTCTGTTCTCTGAATGAAAAGAGCATTGCTGCTCAAAGATCTCCACAGTTCCGCTAGGTGTTATTGCCAGAAAAAACTGCGCAAATGATACGTCATATCTAGTTAATGACTGTAATGAAAAAATAACTCTTTTTGTTCGTCTTGGAAGCAATAGTTCGCTTGACTGGTTTGGATTCACAGAGTTTCGATGCCGAACATTTTGTTTGTTGTTTTTAACCTTTAAAATTCTGATTCTTTGCTAGGTGATCTTGTGGGGCAGAACAGAAAAGTGCCTTAAAGAGACAGCCGAAGAAATCTCCATTTCTGGAACAGAGTGCCATTACTTCCTGTGCGATGTGGCCAATCGAGAGGAAGTTTACAAGCAAGCCAAGGTGGTTCGAGAAAAGGTACACCAGTTTAATATTTATAAAGGTAGCTCTACTTCCACAAGGCGAAATGCATTTTGCACACAGTGAAACACATTACAAAATACTTCCTCGGGATGCCTCTGTCTCGTCTGTATGTATATTTGCTCTAAGCTGCTGTGTCTTCCATCTGGCGTATAGATTATACTTCATCTGAAATATCTAAATATGAGGAGGGAATTTTGCTGACAGCGCTGGTGCAGCATAACTATATCACCTCTGCAAACCAGACAGAATATACTGGATGCCTTTAACAATGGATTTTTTTCCTTATTCTTGTGCTTTTTAATCTCAGGTGGGAGATGTTACGATATTAGTGAACAACGCAGCTGTCGTCCACGGCAAAAGCTTGATGGACAGCGATGACGACGCCCTTTTGAAATCCCAACATATCAACACCATGGGACAGTTCTGGGTAAGACTTGCTTGAACTCAAGTAAACCCAGTATGCCTGTAGATGTAGGGAATTTCCTCCTAGCAGATTATCCTCATCATCTTCATATTTTGATTATAGTGTGGCAGTATCTGGAGTAGGCTCCCCCAGTCTTGTCAATCATGACTGCTATTATGGCAGGTTAAGTGGGGTATTTCCAAATTGCCTCTCAGCCCCTGAAACATCAGAAGGGTTTTTGAAACTCATGGCATTTTCATTTTGAATGGAGATCAAAAGACTATGTCATATGCAATCATCAACTAAATGGAAATGAAAATTTAATCTGTGGTTACATTATGGGCCTTTTTCTCTTGTCTTCTTCCTTTTTTTTTACTCTGCTGAATACATTTCACCTTCTGTTTCCACACCTCCTCTCACTTTGTCTTTATTCACTCCTTCATTCTCCTCTTTTTTTTCTTCTCTTATCTTAGACAACAAAAGCCTTCCTGCCTCGAATGCTGGAGCTGCAGCATGGCCATGTAGTATGCATTAATTCCATCCTGTCCCAGTCTCCCATCCCCGGAGCCATAGACTACTGCACCTCCAAGGCCTCTTCACTGGCCTTCATGGAGAGCCTGACGCTGGGCCTGCTGGACTGTCCTGGCGTCAGTTGCACCACTGTGCTTCCCTTCCACACCAATACAGAGATGTTCCAGGGCATGAGAGTCAGGTGAGTAGATGCCTAAATAAAAGTGGGACGAGAAATGGAAACATTGTCATCGTTATTCTGTGATTTTGCCTATCTAGGAATTTAAAGAGACCATTTTTTAAAAAGGAACGGCGGAGTTACGTGACGATCGGCATATGTTTGTCTGTCCATCTGTTCACAGCATTACACAAAAACGGGATAACGGATTTCGATTACATTTTCAGGGAAGGTCAGAAATGTCACAAGGACCAACTGATTAGATTTTGGCAGTGATGCCGCTTATAGTCTGGATCCACGGATTTGTTAAAGATTTCTGTATCATTGCCAGATAGCGGCACAGCATCACTATAACTATGACAACAAGTGACAACTTCGTCAGCTGCCTGCTGATGATCACATGATTGTGATCCTACTACAAACTGACCGCTGCACACTTATCGGGACTTATCTGTTGGAAATGATACAAGGAACAATTGATTAAATTGTGAGAGTGTTTCAGAGTCCCATCAATTCCCACCGTCTGCTACATATTTAGGTCACGCAATTTGATAGCTGTACATAACGTACACATGCATAACACACACCTGTGCTAAGTGCAAGGTCATTTTGTTTGTGGGTACATCTATATTAAATGGCCATATTCTATGGTGCCATGATTTCTGCCACCACCTTTTTCAAGATTTCAGCCTTTGGAAATCATACAATGACTGGGCAGCCTTGGTGGAGCACTGTGCTCTCTGAGTGCTTTTCTTGTTATATTTTACATGGTAACTGTGTGGTTCCAACCTGTTCCCTGTAGGATTAATCTTACTGACATTAGTGGGCCACTGACTTTTCCTTGTGCAACATACAATGACATATAATATATAACTATTGCATAGATAGCTGTGAAATTTGATATATATTCAAAGCCGAGAGAGCAAAAATCCTCATGAGCTTGGGGATCCCCTGACTTTCATCTAGAGCTACCAGCAAATCAAAGTTGTCTCTCCCACAGTCACATGTTCACCTGGTGGACTGACACAATTTTGCACAGACACCCATGGTTGCCAGAAAATGTATCCTATTGACTGTCATCCACTAACTTTTCCTCTTTAATGAGCTACACTGTAGCAAATCAGAATAAAAGGCTGGGAAACTCCAAAGTTTGGCTTTTTTGCTTAGTCCTCTTGCTCTTGGCAGATAGTCCCCCATTCCCCCAGATGCATGTTTATAGTGACTGTGAATGTTCTAGGCGTTCTTGCACTTAAATTACAGTTTAGAAGTTTGCATCTGAACTCAACACAATTCGCTGATGATTTAGCTCCCCTAGTGGCTGTCTCTAGGCTTTGAGATGACCCAGTATGATGCATTGAACCTTTGTAGAACAATGTAAGGTTCTTTGCATATTTGACACTGAAAGTTCTTGCTCAGGTGTATGACTACATCAAACCTTTCACACTGTTATATAGTAGTTTTTCGGTATGCCCAAAAGCATGTAATGTACAATTTGGCTAACAGGCAGTGCAATTTTAAATTCATCTGGACAACTGGTCATTATGAGCAAAAGTTGCACCTTAAAACTAATAAAGAAATGAGAAGCAGATAGGAAATGGAATTGAATTCTTCTCTATGTTGGTGTAATTACCATTTTATCTCAAAACTACTTTTTTTAATCTCCTTTAGGTTTCCTCAGCTCTTTCCACCTCTTAAACCTGAGGTAGTCGCCCAGAGGACAGTCGATGCAGTCAGAACTGACAAGGCCTTCCTCTACCTGCCCTGGACAATGCATGCTCTTGTCATTCTTAAAAGGTAAAAAGTTCTCATTTGACATCTAATTCCTTTTTATCTTTCTACAATGGCTGCACATTTTTCCCTCATGCTTAACATTTTGTCTCTGGTCTTTCTGCACTCTCCAGCTTCATGCCACAAGCTGCACTTGAAGAAATCCACAAGTTTTCTGGGAGTTATACCTGCATGAACACGTTCAAAGGGAGGACATGAACCTGGATTGTGAGAGCAACCCCAGCAGCTGTGGGGTGTAATGAAGAGAATATGGACCTTAAGACATGTAAAGGTGGCAACGGCACTATGATAGTATGAAGACAAATACATTACATGCAAGGGTGTTGCTTCTGCAGGTAAAATTAATTGATAAACTGCACGATACACCCTGATGGTTGTGTGCTTGCGTGTGTGTGTGTGTGTGTGTGTGTGTAGTACAGAGGACTGAATGCCATTCTCAGTTTGAACAGAAGCCATGCATAGTTCTGTACCACTAGTTATTCTGGGAGTTTTTTTGTGACACTTGTTTTAGTCTGTTTTTACAGATCTTTTTTTTATTCTCCTTTTATTATGTCTTTGAATCAAAACAATGTAATAAAATGGAGTTTTAGAATTGCACTGTCTCTCTTTGTGCATGATGAAAATAGAAAAAGTGAACACTTGGGAGTTACGCATTGTTCTGTGTTTGGGTTTTGACTCCCATGGCAGCGTGATAACACCTCTGATTTATTCCGAGTGTGAGATCAGTGACTGTGACAGATGATGTTGTCAAAACATAAAACATACTCTTGGGGGATCATATGGGATATATGCTTGTTTGTTCTCTTCTGACAGAAAATGATGAGGGGGGGATAATTACCAATAAACATAATGAACTCAAAATAAATATGTCAGGCACCACTCACATGTTTCGAACGGTCCTAACCACATTCAGTGAATGTGGACATGCAGCGAGACAGTTGTATTTATTGCACAGAGCAGTGATCTTAAGCCCATAGTTATCAAATTTATTATATTTTTATTGTCTGCCACAGTGACAATATATCAATTTGCTTTTATAAGCTTGGCACATACAATTTTACAATGTCTGCAACTGCTATACATTTGGGTTAGTAGAAAAGCAAAACCCCAGAGGCAGATAGTGCAGAAAAAAATGGGACAATATGGGGTCTCGTTGTTTTTTTACATAAGAATCTGATTAGTGCAATGTTTTAGCACCAACAAGAGAAGGGAGCTGTGGAAGATTAACAATGTATGTGATTCATCAATGCCAGAGTCTCACAATTACCTTCTGATTGAGGATATTGTTTAAGATCTAGAAATGTCATAAAACTGAGGAGCACTGGTAAATGAATTACCAAACCTTGTCCAAACAAACCTTGGGACTGAGATTAAACGAATGTATGTGACCGCTCGAAATTTGCAGGGAGCTTCAACCAAAAAGAAGAAAATAATTTCATTTTCTGTGAGGAGAATTAAAACCTGCATCAGTAAACAACAACTGTGAACTGAATACTGTGACATTTTGGGAAATGTGCTGATTAGCTTCCTTGCCAAGAGCTGGGAGAGAATATCAATACCACTCTCGTGTCTGCACAAGAAATTGAAGCTACAGCCAGCAGCCCATTAGCTGAACTTTGTGAAGGGTGCTACTCTGGCTTTGTCCAGTAGTAAAAATTTGCCTACCTTCTGAGACACTGAAAGTGGTATTGATTTGCTCATCTAATTCTTGGCAAGGCAGGCTTAGAAAACTATACTATATTTCTCAAAATGCTTAATTATTCTTTTTTCTGAATAGCATTGGCAACACAGCCGCACTGAACACTAAACTGTGTCCTGGAGGAGATGATGGGGGGGCCCATAAGAGTATATCTCACACTTCTGTGCTCAAATATTCCTTGCCATTTTTTCAACACCTAACAAGTTAGACATGTTACTCAGATTGTATTTGTTCAGAATACCTAATAAGTTCTAGCCTTTTTAACCTAATTTTATTCATGTGACAGCATAGGATGAGAGGAGACTGATGAGTTGAGATTAGTTTGTAAAGGCTGCTTTGGAGACCAAAAGGGAGACCCACACCTGCAAAGAAGCAAAACTTAAAGTTATACTGCGCCACAAAAATATAGGACCATTAGGGATCATGAGCTACCATAAAATAAATAAGATAAAGAATGTTTATGCTCTTTTTCACATCATAGATGGCCATCAGTAAATCTGACATTGTTAATGTTTAATGAGCAGAGGCTAAGATATGACCTCAATGAGCTTTATCACAATAAAAAAGGGGATGCAGTAAAAATGAAAGTACCATACTCAGCTACACTTTTCTTAACCTTAACTTGTATTGAGCTTTCTTTGAAAGGTTAAGGTTCTTTAAAATGTCCATGTAACTGTTAATTTTGGAATCAGGACAAGACAATGCAAATATCTAAAACTATACATCATTAAGACATACAATATTTGATCTACCACAAACTGTGTGTTGCTGCTGCACTCCATACAATGATCTTCTGTCTGCAATAAAACGTCTAAGCACTCTCTTCTACATGCATAAAATGGCAATTAGTGTTATTTGATATAAAGGTATTTTCCTTTTAGTCATAAAATATTTAAATATTGGTTATCGAGATCTGAAACAGGCCCTGGTCAGTACATTCTTTCTGTTTTCTCACCAAGCTATTCAGATTGTTCCTACAGAGAGAACTACGGCATGCAGATCAGTGCAAAGAGCAATGTTCAGTGAAAATGCAACAGGGAACAAGTGCATGCTTATTCACAGGCCAGGCTGTTTCACTCCTTGCTGTGAAGTTAATCATGAAGCCAGTACTCTTAACATAGAACAGAACATGCACTGCATTACAATAAATGCATGCTCTCTGATTTTCCAGTCATTAAACCAGCGAACACTGAAGGCACACAGAAGTGAAATGTGGCTTTGTGGTCTGTGGGTTCTGCAAAACAAACACACAGAGCGCATACACAGAGAACTTTACCCTTGCTGCTTTCACAGCAATGCTTGAACCCCCAGTAATAAACACATGAAGAGATATGGAGATCACAGATTCAGACTCACAGAGAGACACCCCATATCTGAGCACAAGTCAAAGCAAGCTCACACAAACCAAAGGCAAACCCACAAGAGTGGCTGTAAAAGCTGGGATAGTGGCTGGCCTTTGGCTGCCAGACAAGGCTCATAAACATTCATTTGAATCCCAGCGAACCATAACTGCCCTCCTGCGCACTCACGATAGGGCTGCACATTATGATCAGTAGGTGACCCGCACTCGGTTGGGGAGGGGAACCGGCAGTGCTGAGAGTGAAACCGAGCCTCCTTCAAGGGCCTGTTTCTCATTCTCTTAGTGGGCTGTTGTGAAAGCAGAGGGAGAAGAAGCATGTTGGGATGGAACTAGGTCGAGGAGGCATGCAGTGCACGTATGCTGGAAAAGGAGGGCTAAAATGGTTGGAAATCTCTTGGGGCAGGTTCAGAGCAAGGTTAGCCAAATACTGAATAAATCAAAGGGGGGCTTGGAAAGCTGAAGGCGCTCAGCTCCAGGGTGACTGACCAAGCGCAGGTGGAAGCAGAGGACTTAAGGTTTGGTCACATGGGAAGAAATATGAGAGTGTAGCTGTCTCAGCTGTGACCACATTCCCAGGTGTCTTTTCTGGACATTTCATTTTTATTTAGTGTTGTGCTGTGGTCTTGAAGATGCAATTAGACCTCCAAAAACATTTTATTTTTCTTCTCCCGGTGTGATTCATATAAAAAGTGAACTGAATCATCACCTTTGATACCGACCACAAATATGTTTATGCAAGTTTATCTTGTATGCTTATTAGTCTCCATAAGCCCTTACAGCACCTTTGTTAATGAATGTCCCAGAATTTCCCTCCTCTATACTTTATAGGAGAGCAACAAGACTGAGTGTATTTTCCTATATGCAGTCCAAGCATTTGTAATCCCAACACAGGGGCTTGGAGAGTCAGCCTCCAATGATCCATTAAATATATTATAGGCGCCCGGATCTGGAGTCCATTTGGCTTGTTGTGCAGTGATGCTGAACGCATGTTAAACCTCAGCCAGTGCAGGATTCGGTCCTTACTTACATCACATGCACTTACAGATTCTGTGACTCTGAGATTCCTGGCAGATTGTCCACTGTGACTTTGCAGCATAATATGACTCTGCTTCATATGATAAATGTGTTTCCAAAACACTTCATATCCATTCTCTGTTCAGATGTATTCGATATCTCTCCAAATAAAGAAAGTGTTTGTCTACTACCCTTCAAACCTACCACACGTTCTGTCAGTTTGTCACCTGCTGCTATGAAGAGATATCTTTTTGCTTTGCACTAACACACTCAAGACACGTGCTATCAGATATGTGAGCAACAGAATATTACCTGTAATAAACCCCATAAGACTGTGTGCTTGTGGACGCAGCCACAAATGAGTAGCTGGAAGAGCCTGAAGCCAGGGGCAACAAGAATGTAGTAGGGTTCAGTGAGAGTGAGATGTTATTTCTTACATCTTATCCGCTTTCTCTGAACAACACTGTTAACCCTCTCGCCAGTTTGCTGCTGGGTTCATCCATCACAGTTTAGGTAGTATGATAAAAAGGCTCAGTGCTAACCCACAGCAAGGGGCCAGGCGTGACACCTCAGTTGACCTGTCAGACTGTAAGAATTATTATACACTGCGGTGTTAAAGGTTAAAGGGAGCAGCAAGCTCAGAGGGTGTCAGTCGTCAAAAACACACACACACAGACAAACAGGATTCTGGAGATAAATGTAAGGAAATTACCTGTTAATTAGTGCTTTGCACTCAGGATTTTGATGGTACCATTAGCACTAGGGAGAGTGCCATTACTTCCTGTGTGAAGCAGTGGCACAACCACATATATAATGCATCTAATCATGCAAAAAATTATCTGCTACACTATATAGTAGGCATTAATTAAATCCTATAGATGATATATTGTCTATCATTATTATTTTAAAAAATGCTGTCTTCACCATCATCTGTTCATTTAGACTATTCAGTTATATGGCCATTTATTTATTTATTTATTTATTATTTGTTCATTTATTAGCCTACAGACTGTATTGTGGGAACAGTATCACACACACACACACACACACACACACACACACACACACACACACACACACACACACACACACACACACACACACACGCACACACACACACACAGACACAGGGTCAGTTGCAGGGTGAGCAGAGGGGAGAGGGAGAGGCACACTCTAAGGACAGCAACAAGAATAATACATAACAAATACTGAGCGCATGACCCCAGTCTGTGAGTAATATCCAAGTCCCTCCTAAAATGCAGTAGCTGATAAATGATTGCATGGTCACACATGCTACATATATAACAAGAAAAGCACTCAGAGAGCGCAGTACTCCGCTAAGGCTCCTCAGGCATTATTTATATTAGAAAAGTCTTTTATTCTGTCCAATGAATTCTGAAACTGAAGATATTAAGGGATTGATTCATGACCTCACACTCACAATGGTCTTTAATTCAGAATTCAACTACAAAACATGAAAAGCATTCAGAGAACACAGTGCTCCGCCAAGGCTGCTCAGTCGTTGTATCATTTCCGACGGCTGAAATCTTGAATCCATGGCAGAAATCACAGCACTATAGAATGTGGCCATTTAATATACATGTACCCACAAACAAAATGACCTTGCACTGAGCACAGGCGTGTGTTATGCATGTGTACGTTATGTACGGATACTGAATTGCATGGCCTAAATATGTAGCGGACGGTGGGAATTGATCAGACTCGGAAATACCCTCACAATTTAATCAATCATTTTTATTCATAAATCTAATTCTGAAGCAGCAAATTAAACATGGGTAATTAAAACTGAAACTAAGAGATTATTATACTTATGTATAGTTATCAAAAAGGAGATAATTAAAGTTTCAAACTTTTGTTTCATTTGATTCAATTTGATGTGATTTAAACAAGGAACTGCAAAGCACTCCATGGACCTGGATGCGCCATACATATGCATCAGGGGGGTGTAGTTCTACAACACAAGGTCTAACATTTTGTAGTTGGGGCATAACTCATCATAAATTGTTTTCATCACTGGCTGCCAGCCATATCTGCAGTTGTTTCTGTACAGCGTGCAGAGAAGGACAGAATATCTGTTTGGTAGTCTTTGTTGGGAAAAGGTTTTGGAGAGCTTAGTCTGTGCTATCGCCTGTAGTTCATTAGGATTTGTTTCTAGAACGTTATGCCAAAAGATATGATTAAGTACGACACCAGACAGGAGCGACACAGCAACTGACAACATGTCTCACTTTTGAAACTGTCTGAATTTGGTATGGCAGTTAACAGTTATATAATAAAAAGGATCATGTATATTGAGTTTCTGTTACTGTCCCCAACACAGATTTTGAAACTAGAGAAGTGGCAATTTAATGTCTGATGGTCCCAGGTGCATATATGGCATAAAAAAATTCCTCCGGGTTATTCACCTACACTGTGAAACTAAGAGCACTCTTTTTCACATGTGGTTTCTAGTGTTCTGCTTTTGAACGCTGACAGTTACAGGGAGAAAGTGGGAGGTAAGAGCTGAGGGACAAACAAAGCAAAGTAAAGCCTCCTTTTCACTGCAAGCAGAAGGCAAACACTCAAAGGGGAAGGGTGTGGGAGGGTGAAACACAGTTCACATTGCACGGATGGGCTCAGGATATTTATAAAGCCCACCAGGCATCACGTCAGGAGAGCTCTGCTGAAAAATGTTGTTCCCAGATGGACTGCTTCAACCAGATTTATTTATTACAGAGCAGCTTCCTCACAGATTACGCAACAGTGTCGCAGAACAAGTGAACTCTGTGGCTTGGCGTGTGTTGCCAGCAGCCTGCCTCGCTCAAGGTGAATCAGATGCTGGTCATGTAGAGGGCATCGCTCTCTCAGCGTCCTCATCAGAAGAACAGAACACATATCAAAAGGCTGTACAACCTTTTTAACATGCCGTTGGTCTTGTCACGACAAAGGGAGACATGAGGCATGCAGGCCACGGAATCTTACAAAAACACAGAAACGCTGATAAAGCTGACAGTAATAAAAATAGATGAGATATCAAGCATATTTTCTTAGCGTATGCAAAATAACTGAGAGTTAAGATGATCTTTTCGAGTTCTCTTGGCACAGAAGCTCTAGATTCATCACATGGCTATATTACACAAACAAAGGCCTCCCAAGCCGACAGCCTGCATGCAAGTCATGTGACCAGAGTTGGCGGCCTCTGTGAACTACACCTGAACTTAGCTAAATGGAAACAGACCAAACTCATAGTGTGCGTCAGGATGAAAGCATCCCTCTGGAGAGCTGTTACTGAGGGTTTGGAGTGGAGGATGTGGGTTATCAAGCAGCACAGGAGAGCTGAAAAGCACTTTTTTTTAAAAAAATGATTGAGTCAGCATGTGACACTTAGTTATATGTCTGAGTAAACATCACACTCAGAAACCTCACATCACAGGTCAACAATTCTCACCTCATTCTTAGCTTTATTAAAGTGGAAACTTTTGCCACAGAGGTCTCAGACATTGTTTTTTTTCTAATTGTACAGCTTTCATATTTACATCTGAGGCAGAGGTGAGAGAATTAAAATACAGTAAATGAAAAAACTAAATATTGTAATCATGCTCTTCTGTGTGGGTCTTTTTCTCAGCTACAAAAAACAGAAGCTGAAAAATATATTTTAACACTCTTAAACAGAGATATCTAGCAAAACATCAGCACAGAGTTCACATAAAAGAGAGCATAGTTGGTGTAGGAGGCGAAAGCCACAGCAGCCATCCTCCTACACATGACATGCTACTGAACTTACAGAGGGGGTGTGTGTGTTAATATTGCACTTGCACAATATCCAAGTTACTATGAATACTCAGAGAACTGGAGGAATAGCCAGTTTGTGTTTGTGCCTTTCACACAGAAGCCAAGAAGAGTAATTGCCTGCTCAACACCTCAGAGGTGAAAGTTTGGCCGTGAATGCCGGGGGTGGTCACACAGCCTGCTGTAATTAGCCTGCAAAAGGACAAATGAGTCTTCCACCAGATCGCCGTGAGCATGTCAGATTTGGACCACTGAAGACCTTACAAGATATTATCATGTCTTCTGGGAGATCCTGATTACACGATAGGCTGCACTTGAAATGAGGATGGAAGCACTTTGGGGAACAATATTCTCCACATGGCTTTTACTGTTCTGGTGCTTGTTTTGCATAAGAAGTTATCTACTTCGCACAGACAGGCAGCAATTTATTCAGGCAACTTCAAGCGGCACAGCCATTTAAATAGGTTCAATACTCTCTTAACTGGTTCCATAAAGTATAACTAATCTAGATAGGGGCATCTGGGGGTAATTTGGTTGAAAGGAGGATTTATACGTAGAGTAATGTGGAACACAGCTGCCCGCATGAGACATGACTGGGTTGGATATATTGTAAAGCATTTCATCGAAATAATGAAAACTGTATAGTGTCCTGTTTTCAATTGTCACAAAGCCTCTAGGAAAAAAACAGCACTTCTGCACAATTTTTTAGTTCGACAGAACCACCATATATGGCAAAATGGACAGGCAGAAATGTATGTCTCCAGTTCGATTAGACCTGGTTTCATATAACAGAGCCTTCCGAGCGACACACCCCCTTTCCCTGCCACTGCTCTGCTGCCGGGCTTGGATGAGCCAGACTGGACTGAGATTGAACTGAGCCGAGGAATTCCAACATCTGGCTTGTATCTACAGCTTACGGTCATTTGGATGCAGTTGATAGTTTCCAGTAGATCCACAAAGACTGAATTGTTCTGGGTTTGGGCCTTGTCTGCCTTGGACTCAGAGGGCGTGGTGCTCTGGCGCCTGACTGCCACAGCTGGGCCTGTCTGTCAAATTCTCATGTGACACAAGACTGAGTTATCCCCAATGTGAGAATTGGGAGTAGGGATTGGGGTGGTCACCACAAGACTGGAGGGGTTTTAATGAAATGTGAGAACACGTATTTTAAGTCTAAATCACCACATTAATTATACCAAAAAAAGTGACTTTATTGAGAAATTCCACTTTTCACAGCTTTTAACGACATTAGCTGAGGCAAAGGAAATCATTACACAGAACTCTTTCAGGAACCAAGTGATGACAAACACTTGCCTCAGTCAGCTAAACCACACTCTGGTGCCTCTCCTCCCCCACCAAGGTCCCACACTACACTGCAAGTTTGACAATTGGGTTCAACACCAGGTCAAGCTCTGGGTTTGACAATGGGCCAACCAGTCTTCAATGAGAGTAAAGCAGACAGCTTTCCCACAAAGAGCTCAGTCACACAGAGGGGGTTCTGGCTTCATGGCCTCTCCTATTTAACCACACTGACTGGAATTAAAGAAAATCTTTCTCACTGCTACAACGTTGCTGGTGCAGTTTGTTGGTGTTGTTGTTGGCTATGGACACTATCAGTTACCATCTCAGAGGTTCACTAAATCTGCACACTCCAAGAGGCAAGACTATTCATTTTTCCTCCTGCATGACTATTTAGCAGTTGTCACTTCTGAATAAACGTTTCTTGCACTGATATGAAAATACTATGTTACTGGGCATGTAGAAACAGTGTGTGAAACTCTCATTGTTTCCTATCGGTGTGAATTCCTGCTTGGTCCAGGCTTAAAAGATGGGTAATTTTTTAAAACTCCCTGGTGTAAACATGTTTGTCGGTAGTTGCTTTTCATTTCATCTTTGTGCACGCATGTGTGTAATGATACACATGAATTTTTTCGGGTTTCTGTGTGCAACACAGAAACACAAAAAAATTCATGCTGGTGCATGGCTGGCGAGTGCTGACTGAGGGACATGGATCTTGCACACTGAGTGTGTGAACTCTGGCTGAACCCCTGGGTGTACTGTTTCAGGCACGCTCTGACAACCTCGCCCCAGTGACCCGGCTCGCGACTGCACAGTTCACAGGGAGGTCCTCTACTCACGCACAGCCACCCCCTCCTCCCACTACCACCTCTCTCTCCCTCCGTTCTCTCCTCATCCCCTATCTGCTCCCCCTGCACCCTCGTTCACCTCTCTACTCTATCCTCCCTCTACTCTCAACTTCTCTCAGTCTCTTCCTTCATGCTGTTTTTTTTCTTTCACAACCCCTCCTGCTTTCCCTTCTCTCTCTAATTCTATCACACTGTTGTTAACAAGACAGAAAAAGACAAGTCCTGCAGACCTGCCAATGGAGACAAAATGTCCTGAAGTACTAGACACTCTAACACCCTTATCAAGCTTGTGGAATGAGTTCCTTTTGTTGGTGACAAAATCTTCCCCGACACAGAACTGGCAGTTTCCAGGACAACAAGATTAATTACGACGCAATCTTAAGAAAGGAAGGAAAGGTTTAAAGGGAAAAAAAGATGCCAATCACAAGAATGTTGTGTATCATTGTTTATTAGCCTGACTGAATTCCTGTGCTTTAGTACATTTTTGAGATACATGATCTATATTTAGGTGCTTCCCTGTTATCCTCACTTTTTATACCTGTACTCAGGTACCTGCATTTCAGTGGTAAATATTGAACTTTAAATACACTAACTTTATTAAACAACATTAGTTGATTTTGTTGCTTTATTAAACAACATTAGTTGCTTTCTAAAGTGGGATTTCACATACAAAACATATAATCTATTGTTACACATTAGACAACCTCATTGTAAAATGAAAAAAAAACTAAAATAGCTACAATGCTGCTAAAAAAAACAACTCTTTTTGAACATTAAGGTACTGCTTGTGATGACATCTTGATGTACACTACCATTCAAAAGTTTGGGGTCACCCAGGCAAGAGTTTTCTAATCATCAATTACCCTTTCAACACCATTAGCTAACACAATGTAGCATTTGAACACAGGAGTGATGGTTGCTAGAAATGGGCCTCTGTACCCCTATGTAGATATTCCATTAAAAATCAGCCATTTCCAGCTGGAATAGCCATTTACCACATTACCAATGTCTAGACTGTATTTCTGATTAATTTAATGTTATCTTCAATAAAAAAACAAAAACAAAACGCTTTTCTGTCAACAATAAGGATATTTCTAAGTGACCCTAAACTTTTGATCAGTAGTATATATGTGTGAACAATAAAACTGCAACACTCACAAGGATCTCTGCTAAATGAATACTTGTCCTTAAAGGACATGTTGTCGCTAATATTTTTTGAATGCAGAGCTTTTATTACACTGCAACATTGCCCAATTCTGCTTAACTAATTAGTAAATACTTTTTTCACCTCTGACTGAATCTTATACACTACCGTTCAAAAGTTTGGGGTCACTTAGAAATGTCCTTATTTTTGACAGAAAAGCATTTTTCCCATGAAAATAACATTAAATGAATCAGAAATACAGTCTAGACATTGTTAATGTGGTGAGTGACTATTCTAGCTGGAAACGGCTGATTTTTAATGGAATATCTACATAGGGGTAAAGAGGAACATTTCCAGCAACCATCACTCCTGTGTTCTAATGCTACATTGTGTTAGCTAATGGTGTTGAAAGGCTAATTGATGATTAGAAAACCCTTGAGCAATGATGTTAGCACATGAATAAAAGTGTGAGCTTTCATGGAACACATGAAATTGTCTGGCTGACCCCAAACCTTTGAACAGTAGTGTATATGTTGTAGTGGCTCAAATTATTAGGATATGTATTCTATATATAATATGATTTGTGTTTACATTCATGATTTTGCATACTGCAGCTGCAGTTTTACTAAATGTTGCAAAATTATGAATAACAGATACTGATTTTAAAAAATACATGCAGGCATGATGTATGATTTGAACAGTTGCAAATCAATTATGTGAACATTTACAAAGGAATAGCTTGTTTGAAGTGTTTCAGTCAGGCGTCAGAGTGCATCATAGCACAGAAACAGCTCTGGTGAAAGCTACTAATGACCTTCTCATAGCCTCAGATAATGGACTGGTCTCTATACTTATTCTGTTGGACCTTACTGCAGCATTCGATACAATCGACCACAAACTTTTATTACAGCGACTGGAACATTGTACTGGCATTAAAGGGACAGCACTGGACTGGTTTAAATCCTACTTATCAGACAGCTTCCAGTTTGTGCATGTCAACAATGACTCTTCTGAGCATACTAGGGTTAATCATGGAGTTCCTCAGGGTTCTGTCTTAGGACCAATACTGTTCACATTATACATGCTTCCCTTAGGCAATATTATTCGGAAGCACTGTATTAATTTCCATTGTTACGCTGACGACACTCAAATGTATTTATCTATGAAGCCAGATGAAACTAATCAACTAGCCAGACTGCAAGATTGTCTTAAGGACATAAAGACCTGGATGACCTATAATTTCCTACTACTAAATTCAGACAAGACTGAAGTCATTGTATTTGGCCCCAAACATCTTAGAAAATTCCTTTCAAAGCATATAGTTTCTCTGGATGACATTACATTGGCCTCCAGTACTACTGTGAGGAACTTCGGCGTTATCTTTGACCAGGACATGTCCTTTAACTCACACATAAAACAAATCTGTAGGACTTCCTTTTTCCACCTGAGAAATATCGTGAAAATCAGGAACATCCTGTCTCAGAGTGATGCAGAAAAACTAGTCCATGCATTTGTTACTTCTAGGCTTGACTACTGTAATTCCTTATTATCAGATTGTCCCAAAAGCTCTCTGAAACATCTACAGCTGATCCAAAATGCTGCAGCCAGAGTACTGACGGGAGTTAGCAAGAGAAATCATTTTTCTCCTATACTGGTTTCTCTTCATTGGCTTCCTGTTAAATCTAGAATAGAATTCAAAATCCTTCTTCTGACATATAAAGCTCCATCATATCTTAAAGACCTGATAGTACCATATTATCCTAGCAGAACTCTTCGCTCTCAGACTGCAGGCTTACTTGTTGTTCCTAGAATCTCTAAAAGTAGAATGGGAGGCAGAGCCTTCAGTTATCAGGCGCCTCTCCTGTGGAACCAGCTTCCAGTTTGGGTTCGGGAGGTGGACACCCTCTCTATTTTTAAGACCAGGCTTAAAACCTTCCTTTTTCACAAAGCTTATAGTTAGGGCTGACTGGGGGACCCTGACGGGGTGAGCTGGTGTTTTCATTTGCAGAACTGACTTCCCCTGTTGACGTCCTTTAGTTTGCCCGTAGTTATGCTGCTATAGGCCTAGGCTGCTGGGGGACGTCTCTTGATGCACTGAGCCCTTCTCTAACTAGCTATGTATTTACTATATATACCATTATTGCATTACATTCACTCTGTTTCTTTCTGTGTCCTTTCTCCAAGTGTCCCTGGTCCCAGAGCTGGATGCTTCAGATGTGTGGTTGTTCTCCCACCAACTGGCCTAATCTCCATCTGTGGGATGCTGCTGCTGACCTTCCTCCAGCCCACTGCTTCCAGCTGCCCATTTCAACAATCTACTCTGCATTGCCCTTACTATACTTGATTTGCTCACCTACATATTTTTGAATTTACCACCAGCTATATATGTAGTATATTTAATGCCAGAGCCGTACACCATAGCAGTAAATTATAATTAGTTTCCATGTTAGTTGTACTTTGCATGTATCATCTGTCTTACCATGCATGTATTAAACTGTGTGTTTTATGGTCCTTGTGTCCCCCCCCACCTCTCTCTCTATCCCTCTACCTCCACCTCTAACCCTCTACCTCTAACCCTCTACCTCTACCTCCCTACCTCTTCTGTCCCTCTCAACCTGCCCGACCAGCAGGCAGAAGGGTCCCCCCACATAAAGAGCTGGGTTCTAATCGAGGTTTTTTTCCCTGTTAAAAGGGTGTTTTCCTTGCCACTGTCGCCTTTTGGCTTGCTCTGGGGGTCAGGCATATGGGTTCTGTAAAGCGTCTTGAGACAATTTCACTGTAATTGGCGCTATATAAATAAAATTGAATTTAATTCAATGTATAATTAATTAGAACTGCTATCTGAGGTGCAGTCAAAGTTCTGTTAGGCATTCAGGTTTAAGGTAAGGAAAAATTTGCATTCTACTGTAAATGAGAGGGAGTTTTCTTAAATCCTATCAATACTAAAATAAATCAAAAGTACTTCATTAGTCATTGGGAGTGAATTATCCACCTCCAAGCAAAGTCTTGATGTTGACTTGCTCTGCTCTGGATAACATTACTGTGTTTTTTCCTCAGTCGGTGAGTCACTGGAAGTTTCGACATAGCCCTCAGTGATTTTGGTCATGTAGCCCAGGAAATATGATGATTCAGTGTGTATTTCAAGATTGTGTGCATGTTGACCCATGATTTACTCGTCAAGTCTTGTAGTTCAAGAGGCAGTGGTACAGTTAGAGGAGTGAAAAGTGGAGGTAATGCATCATTAAAATGGCTCCAAAACAAAATGCCAGTGATCAGGCTAACTGTTTCTGTCAGGCTGGGGTCTGACTCACGTCTTTGTGGCCACATGATGTGCTTGGCAATAAACAAACACTTCATAAATCTACAAAGTATTCCATCTCTATTCCATCTCTTGTGCCGTGTCATAGGTCTTCAAATCTCTCATTGCTGATCACCCCACCAGTCATCTCATTAACTCCCTGCCAACCTCTCCCTAACCCCCGGTACAAGCTTTACTCTTGACATTATGGGAGGGACCACTTATCCACTCAAAGGGCTCATGCTGTGCTGCCTGTGCAAACTGCCTGATTAGTTGGCCACCCCTGACTTGCTGTTTGGTCTGTGAGTGTGAAATGATAGATTGTCTCTCATTTGTCTTTTTCGAAAGCATATAAATGCTTCTACTTCTTCTCCACGGTAAGCACATCCGCCTAGTTCTTGTGCTAGTCAGTCATTTTTGAAGTCAAGAAGGGCAGAAAAAAACATGGAAGTGCTTTTTATGGTACATTTATGGAACAAGAAACTACTTTTAATTTCTTCATTCTTGCTTAATTTCACTGTGCAGACAGTGTTTTCTCTGTGTGACTGCAGAGTTCAGCTTTCACACTGCAAAGCTGTTTCTGTATCCAGTGAGAGTAGTAACACGAGCCTTTGCAAAGACACATAAGGATGAGAGTTTTAAAAACAAACCTTCATCTGTCAGAAAAACATTTATTGGGGAAAGTGGCTCTCCTCACCCTCCCATCCTCAGAATGACCTCCGTTTACTCAGGGCATGCCCTCTTTCCCCACACAGCCCACAGAACTCCTGCTGGAAATGGGTTTGTGTTACAGGGCCCCTGGGGGGCTCGCAGCAGGGGCTGGAGGCCGTCAAGAGCAGGCCCCTTCAGCTATGGACAGCTCCTCCGCTCTCGCAGAGTCAGCAAGGGAAAGACCTGAACTTGGAATGACCCCACCAAGCAAAGTCCCCGATGGGTTCATCTACAGGCCACAGCCCAGTTCCCCTCACCCCTAAATTTTCCTGCTCTTCTATTTTTTTGGGACCTGTTTTTCCAAGTAGACCAATACATTTTCCAGAGAAGTATCACTCCCCACCTCCCCACCTCCAACCCTTCCTGCTTCCTTCCCCTCCCTCCCTTACAGAGTCACCTAGTTAACTCCTTTTACTCCTCTCAGAAAGAGGAAAGGCCTTTCAAGTTTATAGCCCCTTCAGATGCTTCGTCTTCTTTACACCTGCCTTTGTAGTGTGTTAACAGTTTTGTTTGCATGCAAAACATAGTATCACCCCGAAGACATGATAAAATAGGATGCCATGTTAGTGAATACTATTGTAATAGATCCATCTAAACTTGCTACAACAACAAAATGCCGCTGTTGGGGGTCAATGATATGCATCACAATGAATTTGATGCATAATGTAACTCCAAAAATTACCATTCTTCATTACAAGAACTTTCATTGATAACAGCAACGGTTACGGGGAACAGCTGGCAGACAGACAGCAAGCTCAGGACAGAGTCATATTGAGTCATATTTCTGGCCACATGATGAATTTAAATCTTGTTTTAGCTCTGTTTTGGTTTTCACCACATACTGAGGGAGGCTCCCCTAATATTCACCAGCAATGTACATATTTGCGGACTACCATATGTGTGTTTGACAACATGACATGTCTAAAATTATGTAACACAACAGTGAGATACAGGTTACTCATGTTACATCATCCACACATTGGTGCTGACAGTGTTGTAATAATTGCTGAGTAGACAATAGATAAAACCCAGATATGACAATCTTTTCTACTTGACAAGATTTTTGTGCCCATTTGAACCTACAGTTTCTCTCAGCCACACTCATTTTCTTCAGACAGGACATCCTTTTCCATCAGTAAAGTCGAGGTGACCTAACAGTTGGGATGTGTGACATGATACTTCTCTATCATGAGATTTGTGCCTTAAGAAACTGTGAGTTGATGAGTCACCAAGTTTGGGTCAACGTCGCTAAGAACTGAAATCCTTTGCATCTGACTGAACTCGTAACTGCTGCTCAGGCAGTAAAAGCACTGGACCTTTCCACTCAGTCTGAGCCTCTGTGAGCTCAGAGCAGAGCGGCTGGCAGAGAACCAGACACCAGCACTGGTACTATAAAGGCTTAAAGACATACAGGGCTCCAGAGGCATTGGCAAGCTTTCCCCCCATGAATTTTGCATAATAAAGTCCTTTACACTCAATATCCTCACCTTAGTTGTCCACCATTTATGATACCAGTGAGGGGCCCTGATGGATTTATAGGTATTAAAATGTCCCCCTGAAAATTGGATTTCTATTAAATGCTATGCTAAGGAATTTTAACAAGGAAAGCTAATTTGCTGGCAGGGCCCTTTCTGCTTTCCACTTGAAAAAGTTAGAAAGTGTGGATGTAAAACACAAGGCCTGTCTGTAGCTTAGATTCTGCATTTTACAAGGTATTTTGTAAGATTAGTTTTAGTGCAGATCAGGCTGGATTTAACAATCGAGAAGTGAAGTAAACAAAAGCATCTGAATGAGAACAGCACCCCAATGCACTTCTCAGTAATTGCACACTCTGCTACTTCAATAAAAAAAAATTGATGCCTTTGCACCCCCATGTGGTGCAGTGATAAAGTTACACGTGTTAGGCACAAAGTGGATCTGACAGAGTCGCTCATTCTGATGATCTCATGTTGGTGGATTTATTTTATCATTTTCTAGTTTTATTTTCTGAAGCCCCTTGGGATTATTCACTTTAATTTCATTTGACTTTCTCTGGCTACTCATGGAGTCATGAAAGAAGCACATTATTCGGTTTATAGATCCATCATACTTGGTGTCAAACACAGTCCATTTGTGAAAAAGAGTAACTCTTATTCAAAGACAGAAGCAAAGAACTAAAAGACATGGGGCTGTGATTGAGCTGTCACCAAGATGTAAAATACAGCAGCACTCCATTAACAATAGCTGGAAGACAGTTTTTATGGACTAACAGCATATTTGAGCTTTTATATCGAAATGAATTTTATTCCACAATTGTTCGCACCAGTGAACAAGAAAATGTATCCTTACAGGCAGTCTTAAAAACCGTTTACTGTAGTTGTGTGCTCTCAGAGATACTTTTACCATCATCTTTGTTTGTAAAAAATTATGAATATTAACAGAACTAGTCATATGTGGATATATTTTAGTTTCTTTTATCACTTAAAATGCATTATGCAAAATGAATAAGCACTAAAGTCTAAATCTTCTTGTGACTTTTGTAACTATTACAAGTAAAAAGTAATTTGTTACCAAGAAAAAAAAACTTTTTAAAAAAAAAATTTGTCTGCATTTATTCTCATTGTTTAACTCCACAAAAGGGGTGTCAACATTGTATGAGATTGATGCATATTTTAGTCTTGCAGCCAAATATTTTAATATTTAGTGCATGTGTGTGACCATCACCAGCCCTCCCTGAAAGCTAAGCTGACATTCTTTATTAGAATTCCCTATTATAAGCCAGGGAGGGCAGTGCTACACCTCAGTGATGTGTGGGGGACACAAAGACTGGACAGGACGAACAGGACGAACAGGGATAGAAAATAACAGGCGGTGCTATTATAATTGAAAAGTGTCAGGTGCTGTGTTATTCCCGACTACTAATTGCCCATCAATAAAACAAAACAAACAAACAAACAAACAAAAAAGAGATTCAATAAATAAATAAATAAACAAATGGTATTGAACACCATAATTGTGGATGTCTTGACAGAATAGAATACAATAGGCCAGAAGTGGATACTAGTGAAAGAGAGAATAAGTTTAGTGTAGTCTTTACACTCTCAGGAGAGAGTCTCAGCACATTCTGGCGAGTCCCATCATTTGTCAACAATGGGACTCGACAGGAGCTGGCGAGACCCGATCAAACATGCAAGTGTGAAGGACCCCGAAGCCCAGAACAGCTATCACGGCAAGGCAGGGCCAAGCCAACAGGGCGCCCCTCCCCCCTGGGCCGCAGGAGCCACAGGGCAGCGACCCCAGAGAGCCACCGGGGCCAACGTGAACCAGGCGGACCCGGAGAACAAGAGGGAGCAGCTACTGACACCACCAGCGCGCCAAGACCGACCCAGGCAGCCCGGGGCACGAGGACCCACCCGCCAGCCAAGCCCCAACCCCACCCGCCCACGCTCCCCACCAAAAACCCCCACCCCACCCGCCACAGCCCCCACCAGAACCCCCCATTATTTATTGATTAAATACAGGCTATTAAATAAATGTTTATTAAAAACTAAAAAGCATTTCAAATAATAAACAACTTAGGCCACATCAGCATGATTATAAGCATCCTCTGGTAAATTCACAACCATATACTAATCTATCTGATCACATCAGACTTGAGGAGATGATTGGGGGATGATAAACTGTGACCTGCTGGTTGGGTCCTCTCTGTTCTCATGTTTCTTACATGTTGATGCTGCCTTACTTCAGCCAGTCCATGAGCAACAGAAAACACAGTTTGCCCTGTACCTATTGCCCGGGGTTCCAGTCTTCACACTCATCTCTGTACATTTGCAGATGTTTTTGCTTTTTTGGACATGGTGGAGTTTCAGGTGTAGACATTTTTAAATGCACGGGTGCAGCAGCATCTGTAACCAGGCAACCAGAGACAGGACCAGACAGGACCGGACACGCAGAGAAGTCTATCTGCTGGACCTCACATCGGGTCCTCGCTACATAGGTCTAAGGAAGATGAAATTGGCTGCTCTTAATATTTCCTGTGTTTTATTTTGTTCCTAATGCAGTTTTGATGAGTGTGTGACAGACGTGTATGGGACATTTATGAAAATACAGAACAATTTGCGTCCCGTATTGATTCAATACGGGACGCAACAATTAATTGTCAAATAAAGGACGATTCCGTATTTTAAGGGACGGGTGGCAACCCTAGTGGTGGGGCCCGGCACCACCGAAGGGGAGGCACCCCGCATACCCTCCCGCACAAGGTCCCAGGCGAGCACAGCACACCCAAGGCCCCCACACCCCGCAATGCGCCCCAACAACCCACCAAGACGGAGCCATCACACACCACCAGCCCGCACCACAGCCACAATGCCCACCAGGCCAGCCAATCCAGCCCCCGCAGCCCACCAAGAGCCACCACACCAGCCGGGACCCGTCGGGCACGCAGTAGAACCCCCCCAGGCCACAACCCCCAGGCCCTGGGGACCCCCCAGCCACAGCAACACGGATGATGGTCCACCCCTGTCGCCCCATAGCCATAAGGGGGCCGGGTCCTACCAGCGAGGTAACTATTACAAATGAAAAGTAATTTGTTACCAAGAAAAAAAAAAACTTTATAAGTAACTGTTCTATTGTTCTCAGGTACAATAATAAACCTACAGGACAGCCACCGGGACAAACACTCATACCAAGTTGTTTCACTCATCCGTTCTTTATTGTTCTCCCCCCTCCACACCTTACAATCCGATAGTTCCTATAGCACATAGGGACCCATCACTACATCCCCCTTTCTGAATAATAAGAGTGGCCCTAGGGAGAGCAATGATGAAAAGCTCTTCTTCCACTCCACCTATTGTAGCAACTTAAAGTTTCAGAAAATGATAAACAGTATCTCTCAATTAGATATTTAGCTCTAGCTTCAACTTTCCTTTCACACAACAGCTTATCTGCAAAATCACTATTACTGAACATTTCCAACATATATTCATATTCTTCAGTAAACATATCTTGTAAACATTTTCAAGAAAGGGAATGTAAACATTTCAAAATAACAACAGTCGAAGAATTTTCAGTATCAGAAATTTGTCCTTTACTCCTTCTTCCCTTTGTGTCCCTTCTGTGTGTGTGTTTGTGTGTGTAAATGTATAAGGGATGGCTTAGACTACCCAAACCCTTGATCTGAGTGTGGGGATTATTCTGCCCCATTATTCACCCAGCTCACTCAATGTTCACTTTACATAGTCTTTTAAGTATGTTGGAGTCACCCTGACTCTAGCAGGATAATGTCTCTCACACACTGGAGATTGCTGACTTGAGTCACACCGGACATCAGGTGCAACCTGTTTATCGGCTACATTTGAAGTGGTGTTTTCTGGTGATGCATCTGGTGCGTTGGTAGATATCGCAGGTCCCACCAAGGTTGGTGAGAGGTGGAATCTGTTTCTTCTCAGTGTACCTCTCGGTGTCTCAATAATGTAGGATCTTGGTGCATCAGCTGGAGACACAACTGTGCCTCTCTCAAGCATGTCCTTGACCCACATATGATCACCCGGTTGCAGTCGTGGCAGGTCATGTGCTCTGTGTCTTATGTTGTAGTTTTGTGTCTGTTTGAATTTGTATCGCAGTTCTGACCGTTTCAGTTCCTCCATGTCTGCACACGCTGGATTAAGCTGGGATGGAATAACAGGAAGTGGAGTTCTGATTTTCCACCCCATGAGTAACTCAGCTGGACTATGTCCATTTGCCAAGGGAGCAGCACGGTAGGCCATGAGGGCAAGATAAGGATCAATTGATTTCTTAAGAAGACCTTTGATTGTCCTTATTGCTTGCTCTGCCTCTCTGTTGCTCTGTGGGAAGTGTGGACTGGATGTCACATGACTGAAGCTCCAATCCCGTGCAAACTTCTGGAATAACTCCGATGCAAATTGTGGTCCATTATCTGAACGTGCCACCTCAGGTATTCCATGACGTGCAAATATGGACTTAAAGTGCGCTACCACACCTTCTGACATTGTGGATGTCAGTTTGGCTACTTCAAAGTATCTTGAGAAATAGTCTATAATAACCAAGTAGTGATTTTTGTTGTCAGTCTGAAACAGATCCACTCCAACAGTAGACCAAGGTCTTTGTGGGAATTCTGTGGGCACCATAGTTTCTTTGAGGTTGATTCTCTCACGGGCACATGTATCACAGTTTTGTATTTGTTTTGTCAATTCTTTGTTGAGACCGGGCCACCAGACTGACTGTTTAGCTCTCTCCCTGCATTTGGTGATCCCTACGCGACCCTCGTGCAACTTGGCTAGTATGTCTTCTCTGAGTGATGATGGAATCACGATCCTGCTGCCGAAGAGTAACAGACCATTTTGAACCGTAAGGTCACCTGAGAAAGGCAGGTAAGTCTGGAACACGGCTCCAATTGAAAACTTGTTGGGTCATCCCTCCTCACAGAACTTTTTGAGCTGCCTCAGTATGTCATCTTTGTCCTGGTGCATTTGGATTTTTCTGAGCTTCTTTTCAGAAGCAGGCAGACTTGCTACTACAGAGTCAGCATATAAGTTGATTTCTTCTTCTTGTAAACCTTCTGTTGTACTGTCCAGTGGGCTCCTTGATAGACACATCTGTGGTTGCAATATCCTTGCCAGCCACATGAGATATGGTGTAACAAAACCTCATCAGTCGCATGCGTAGGTGTTGTATGCGCGGTGGGAGTTCGTCAAGACCCTTTGAGCCCAGCAGAGGGACCAGAGGTTTGTGGTCAGTTTCGAAATGAAAGGTTTTCCCAATGAGAAACTCTGTAAACCTCTCACAGGCCCACGTAGTGGCCAGCGCCTCCTTTTCGATCTGAGCATATCGCTCTTCCTTTATTTTGTCAAAGACTTGCTGCTGCTGTAAACCCCACATCCACATGTTTGACTTCCTCAGCAGATCTCTGAGTGGGCGTGTTTTCTCAGCAAGATGAGGTAGGAATTTTCCCAGGTGATTTGTCATCCCCAGGAAACCTCTCACTTCGCTGACATTTCTAGGTGCCTTCATGGCTGTCACACCACTCACCTTGTCGGGATCTGCACTCACCCCTGCTGGCTCGATGATCTGCCCAAGGAACTTTATCCGGCTTTTGGAGAACTAACACTTGTCATTGAGTGTCACTCCAGCTTCTTATAGTCGTGAAAATGTTTTCCGCAGCCTCTCGTCGTGCTCTTCCTGCGTGGCTCCCCAGATGAGTACATCATTGGTCTGGCACAGAACACCTTCCAGTCCTTCCAGGATTCGCTGCATGGGCTTCTGAAAGTGCTCTGGTGCTGATGATATTCCAAAGCACAGACGGTTGTAGCAATATCGCCCGAATGGTGTGAGGGATGTGGTCAGCAGAGAAGACTGTTTTGAGAGCGGAATTTGCCAAAACCCTGCATTGGCGTCCAGCTTTGAGAACACCTTTGCACTGACAAGCTGACCCAGAGTAAGCTCTACTGAAGGAAGTGGATGTGTCTCTCTCAACACTGATTTGTTCAGTTCTGTGATCATATTCTGGGAGTTTATTTTTCCAGTCTACACTGCAGGAATACGTACTACAACATGTGAATCAGTCATTGAACAGTGTTAACGACTAGAGAGCAGATTTACTGTTTTCTCCAGTTTAACTTTGGAGACTTAGCAGATATTCAGGACTACTGACAACACAGAACCTTAACCTCATTGTTTTTATCACGTTTTCTAAACGTTACATTAATGTGAACCAGCATCTGCATTGACAGTTTTATTAACTAAATGTACCACATTACACTGACACAACTCACTTCAGCTGTTTACATGAAACACAACACAGACATTGTTAGCTTAATGCTACGTTAGCCTAATGCTACGTTAGCTTTAATCAGGCTACAACTGAGCAGCTAGCTCGGTTAGCATCGCTAATTCACATTAAAGCTAATATTTACTGGATGCTAACTCTCTTCTCTGGTCAACACACACACAAATAAACTCCATCGACATCTGGAGTGCACGGTATAAATCATATCTGACACTACAGGTGTATATAAAGTGCATTAAAACCGGCACCAATAAGAAAATAAACATTAACTTACCGAACTATCAGAGCCCTTTCAGTAGTGATGGCGAGATGAAGCTTCATGAAGCATTGAGGCTTTCCATCCAACTGGTTCACTCATGGTTCGAAGCTTTATGGTGCTTCATTTGCTCTACTGCGCCATCAACTGGACAAATAAAACAGGCAGAATGCCTATAATGACACACTAGCTTTGCTATGTGAAGCTGTGAATTGTGCTTAAATGATAATGCCAATAAACAAGTAATATACTCAATATAGTGTCTGCTTTTCCTGATAGTAGCGACAGAGGGGGAAATGGAAACAAATTGGGGAGAGATTTGAGATTTGTAGCTTGATTGCTTGATTGATGTCAGGTTCTGGCTTTCTGTAAAGTGCTTAGATACTTTTAATTGTAATAAGGGCTATATAAATGAAATTTATTGTGCTTTTGCTACTTGTTTTGTGACTGCATGTGGTACCAGTGACAACCTGTAAAACAAAAGTAGGGACAACATTTTATTTGTTTTTATTCAAAAATATCAATTTTTCCACAGTGCTGGGATCCAGGCGGCTTCTTTTTTTGGACAATATTTCTCTAGCTCCTTGGAACACAACAGACACTTCATCTTTTAAAATACCAAAAAAAAAAATTAGAACAAGCGGTGTGTGGTGTTGTCACAGTTATTCATATTACACTTCACTTGTGATGTGCCTACTTTATTAGGAGAAATCAGGTCAAAGTGTTCCCAGACAGGGGAGAATCTTCTCTTTCTGGCTGGTTCTATATATAAAAAAGGAGTCTCAAACTGATTGAATACAAAGATACAGCAGGTAAAAATCCAACAAATGTGAACGGGGAATCCATTGCGTTTCTCTGCACCTTATATTTTGAATTGCACGTCAAACCTGCGAACCACTTCCTGAACCAGTCACGCGGTATATGACTGGCTTGTGAGGCTTCAAACATCATCATTTTGGCTCCTCCCCTAAATGAAGCAAGCCTCGATACATGCTTCGTGGACACGCCCCCTCCATTACTCGACACACGCTTCGAAGCCTCGGCACATCTCGTAACATCACTACCTTTCAGTGTCTGCTGGTAAAATCAGCCGAAGCGCCATGGTGACATCACTTGACTTCAGCCGTGCCAGGAGCTGAGGTCAGGCAGGAATCCTGTGATCAGGTACGACTACCCACCCTGGACAGAAAGCCCCGCCCAGAGCCACTTGATTGACAGTTCAGTCCACCAAGTGAAAGCAGAGTCTTTTGTCTTAGTTTTTACTTGGTGGACTGAGGAGTGCCAAAAGGAAAAGACAAATGCAAAACAGAAAAGACAATGACAAAATGGGGGGAAAAAGGAAAAAAAGAGAAAAGGGAAAAGCAAAGGCAAAATTTTCCTTTTTATTTATGTATTTATTTATTTTTCTTTATATTTCCACATTTATTTATTTATTTCTCTTTTTATTTCCACATTTATTTATTTATTTATTTCTCTTCCTATTTCCACATTTATTTATTTCTCTTTATATTTCCACATTTATTTATTTATTTCTCTTTATATTTCCACATTTATTTATTTATTTATTTATTTATATTTTATTGTGGCACTCCTGTGACTCCATAGCTGACCCTTTATGAACTGCAAGTAATGCCTGACCCCTGCTGGTGCTCTTGCAGAACTACAATATCCTCTCAGTCTCGCCTTGCTTGAACACTACAGCATTTATAGCAGAGCAACACAAAAATGTCTTTTCAGGAGCTGATGCATCATATTCTAACAATAAATAAATAATGTTGCACTGAGATTTTCTTTTGCTTTCTTTATGTTTTACTCGATGAGATTGTTTTAATATTCTCCTGAATAGCCTTTGCTGACAAAAAGCTAAATGTATAATAGCATTATTATTATTCGTATTATTCGTATTGCTATTATTATCAGTATAATTGTGATGATGAGGATGAGGATGATGGGGATGCGTGCTGAGCCATCTTTTAATATTACCACAAATCCCAGATCTTTGAATGTGAGACCTTCAGGACAAGGTTTTGAGTTTCAATGTCCACCTTGCAAATGAAAAGTGGGCACAGCATCTTATTTTTCCAGAGATTTAAAATAATCTTCAGATTTGCATTGTTCCGAAAAACGGTGTCCATACAAAGGAGGTGAAGATGGTGCTTATATTGCAGGCCAGATGCAGTGACACTATATTTTAACTAGATGGCAATCCTTGACTGACTCACTCCATTAATCATTAAGAACACTTGCCAATTTTGATTCTTGACCCTTAGATGCACGAATGATCTTCCATACATGGATCAAAAATGACCTGTATAAGAATCAATGTGTTTTTATGCCATTTTTGTCCTTTTGGTTAAAAATAATAATATGTGTTATTGTTTGTATTATATTTTGGTCCACACAAGAATGCTTTCATGTTTGAAATATGTGTATTTTTCACTTTATAACAGATTTTATAATTGAAAAAGAAGAACGTTACACAGAACAGCAATGGAAGAATGTCAACATCCATTTTGTAGACATTTTTCCACTCTTTTCCTCCAGCTGTTGCGACTCTCCGTCCCTCCAAGTTTGTATACTTCATCACCTCTTGTATGATATTATCAGTGATAAAGGGCTGGGGGTAGTAATACAAAAAAGTATAAAAGGTAACTGAAAAATTTTAATGGAATGATATCAAAACATGTTTTTTGAGGAATAACTGGAATATGAAATGATAACAACTTTTCATTACAAAGATATTACAAGAAAACAACCTCACCGGGTCATTTTTGATGCACTCATGCATCTAAGAGTGGTACCTGTGATGTAGTATAATAACCAAATTGAATAATCCATGGAATAGGTGTTTCCAATGCTTTATTTAGCTGAGGCGATAATGTATAAACAGCAACAAAAGAATAATACATACACAACAATAAAATCTTTATTAGAGATGTCACTGCCTGCTTGATCAGACATTATAAGTTTGTAATGTTATATAAATTACAAAGTAATTCACTATGCATTACTGTGGTACTATGTAAACCCAGCCAAACATATTTACGTTAATTTTACAGAATCATTCTGGCTACTTTTCCTTCCTATTTGTCTTGTCTTTTAACAAAGAAACATGGATGTCACAATCTCTGATCTATGGGTACTCTGCAATTTGTCGTCCCTAAAGTACAATCTGAATTGGAAAGGAAAGCGTTTCAGTTTTCAGCACATAATGCTTGAACTAAATTACAATCTGAACTTCAACTTCAAGCCCTTGTTACATTGAATGCGTTTAAAGCTCTGGTGAAATCATTGCAGTCTACCTTGTCTTTGTGCAAATGTTACATGTGAGCAAGTTTTAATGTTGTTAATTTTATCTGTTGTTTACTGTTTTTAATATGACTATGCTGCTGCCCTCTTGGCCAGGGCTTGTAAAGGAGATTACTGATCTCAGTGGGACTAACCTGGTTAAATAAATGCTAAATAAAGTCTAGAAAAAATAATGTAAAACATTTACCATAAAAATTGAATGTACCAATGATATCCTCAAGGCACACACAAGACAATCACAAAGGAGAATGCTATGAATGCTGTTTCTCTAATAATATGATGTCAGTTATAGCCGATACACTTGTAATGACACCTGGAATGTAATCGTGTTATAAAAATGCTTTTGCAATGTGTCAAGACAACAGTAGCTGTTTTGTATGTCTAATTTGAGGTTAGTGGTGATGAGTAAACTTAATCTTTCCAAATCTGTTATTAGACATTCAATAAACAACTCAACCTGTAACCTTTCAACCAGACAGTTTTCCAATCAGAAAATGTACAACTCTTACTGTGTGAGTAAAGGATGCTTAATTTTCAACACACTCTTGTGTCTTGCAGATGACTCACCTTTAAACACAATCATCTGAGATATGTACACTCAGTAATTATAATTTATGTGTTTGGTGTAAAAGTAAAATGTGCAGACATGTTAAAAAGCTGCCGTTACTTTTAATGATTCATACAATTGCACTCATCTGTAAACAGGTGAAAACAAACTAGAGTTGTATGAACTACCTTTCTGTTGGTTGTGAAATGTAGTTTTATAGTTTGTCGGATCATAATTATGATGTGTTTTGACAACCGCTTCAGTCGAGTCAGTGGCTGGGTTCAGTTTTGCACACAGTGCAGAACATAGACTTTAGATTTAACAACGTTTGACAGAGTCCTCCCTCTTGATCAAGCTTTGCGCCCAAAAATCTCTCACCAAACCTCTTAGATACAACATTTATTGTAGCACTGAGCTCCATTGTTTGACTTGTTTCGTTTGTCAAGGTCAAGCATATGCTTTTCTTCACTTCAATAAGTGAATCTAAGTAACTCTGCAGGATTCTCTGTCACAGTATGTATATCGGTCTCTCTGCAGATAAAATCGTCAGAGTATCCCCTCAGGTGACGATTGTTTTTTGAACATTGCTTCATTATTTAAGCCACAGATGCTAATACTGCAATTACTCAAGGCTTTCTTCTTACTGCAACCGTGATATAATGATATTGTCACTTCTCTTAGCTTGTTCTTGCACAGACAAATCAGTAGTGTTTGGATGAACTTGGTTAGTCTCAGACTGGCATTGTATTCGAATGAGGTGTGTGTGCTCACAGGGGAAATGGCATTCAGATTTATTGTCTAATTAAGAGAGATGAGTCGGGATTAAAGGCAAGGGATGCCGAAGGCTTGGGTTAAGCTGCTCATTTATGCATGTATGTCACACAACACATGAATAAATGATGATATAAGCATGTACTACATCATCACCATAATGGTAGATAGTGAAAAATTGGGAGAATACGAAAGATAGAATTAGAAATAAGTGGTTTATGAGAAGATACTTACACAGAAATTTGTGATTTCCGTATGCTTCATATTTAACAGATGGTATTTTAAATTTATAATGTAATAATTTACGCTTACTGTTGAGAAATCTGCTAATCATCTCATGTCCTGCTCTCAGTGCAAATGACAGTGAAGTGTTTGACATATTTCATGACTACAACAGCAGAAATTGTGCCCACTGTCAAATCAACTCCCATTACCAATCATCAGCAGAAGACTTTGTGCATGGTGACAACCTGTCTGCTCCTCTAGGGCATCATGTCCGCCTTGCTTTGGGAAAACTGGCAGTGATTGCTGAGCATGCAAGCACTTTCTCATATTACTGGTCACAATTAACCGAGCAATTGCCCAAAGCTGAAATCATCCCCTAAACAAAAGGGAGATGGAGGGAAAAAAAGAGAAAAGGGTGTGAACTTGGAATTTAACATTTGACACAGCAGCTTTCCCTTTTTGGGGGGAGCAAATGAGTCAGCATGAGTCACAAAGGTTTTGCTATCTTTGGCTTTGTTTCCTGTTCTATTCCCAGGACTCCTGTTTTTTTTACAACAAGTCTGAAGACTTTGAATTCCACAATAGCTGTAGTGCAGCATTGCAAAAGCCAGCCATCTTATAAGCTAAGTGTCCTGTAACCTTGCCTTCAGTTCCAGCTGCACTTCAGTGATGAATGATCAGATGTTTTGTTATTCTTGTCATTCCTGTCGTGTGAGAGATGCGTGGTCTCCCCTGCAGTCCTCCCAGCTTCCTCCATCTTGGATAATCCAAGCAGATGTGGACTTCCCTGAATGCCCCCCATCAGTCCCGTGCCCTCTCTCACATCAACTAATCTCAACCATGCCTGTGATAGCAGAGAGTACCATCTGCTCTGCTCTAGCCCTCTTTGAGATGGGCCGACCTCCACATCTGGATTCCTGCCTGCCCCTCCCCCTCCTCTTCCTCCTTTTTATCCCCTCTGTATACGTCTCTATCAGTCAGAGTGCAACAAGGATTTAAAAGCTCATCAGGCTTTATAGTCTTAATATATCAGTGTCACAATCAGGGATGGATGTTAAACTAATCTTAAGCTAAGTGTTTCACTGCATTTTTTTTGTGAAACGTTTAGGAAAGACCCCAACAGTCATCTGTCTCTGTGTAATCAGTAATCAGATTATCAGATGGACATTTCTAAACAAGAACAACAAAAATTATGTTTTTCTAAAGAAATTATTCTGTTTTTATGAAGCCTGGAAAGGATCAATATTATGTTTTTTTTGTTTGTCTGTTTTCAGTGGCTATTTTCTGCCAATTAATTGATGCATAAAAAAACTGACAAAATTCATATTTAAACGATCAAATCATTAAATAAAGCGCTTCGGGATTTTGTCTTTACATGATTTTTTTTGGCTTTTCACAGCAAGATGCTAAATTGTTTGCTGTGCTGCTGTTGCAATCTTTTCACTCTGTATTGTGTTCACACATCTTCTGCAGGCTTATTACTCTGCCAAGGAACACAGTGGAGTCATGTGACAATCGGTGTTAGTTTGTCTGTCCATCTCTCTGTCTGTTAGCAACATTACTCAAAAACGGAATCATGGATTTTGACGAAATTTTCAAGGTAGGTCAGAAATGACACAAGAACCAACTGATTAGATTTTGGCAGTGGTGCGACTTATAGTCTGGTTCCACGGATTTGCTAAAGATTTCTGTATCATTGCGAGATAGAGGCACGGCGTCACTGTAACTATAACAAGTGAACACTATGTCAACTGCCTGCTGGCCATCACATGATCCTACTACAAATCAACCGCTGTGGACTACAATTTTTTTTAAAGATTTCATCTGTCTGAAATCATACAACGACTGAGCAGCCTTGCCAGAGTGCTTTTCTTGTTGATATTAGCAATGGCAACCTACAAGAACAGAGTATTTGTTTTACACTATACCTTTGTTTTATTTGAGCAATTTCCCTAATTACATCATTGTCTGTGTTCTTACTTCTGCTTTTAATGCGGTTAAAGTTTAGTAATATTTTAAAGACAATCTGTTGACAGTTGTAGCATTGATTGTATTTTTTTCTGGGTGAGTCAAATGTGTGGAAACAGTGCAGTCATAATGAGGCAGAGTTTTTCAATGTTAACTCTTAAAAGATACTAAATAAGTACATATCAAAGCATTACTTTTGGTCCTGTTAATCCATGAATATTTAAGGCTGGCAGAAAAATTGAAATTTGAATCCATTCTTCCAGGACCATTGATTTAATAACACCCCTATTTCATAAAGATCCAACCCACATAGCAGGAACAGGGACTCTGATTATTCAGCCTTTATTTCACAGTTATGAGAAAGAGGAGAGGAGCCTCTTTTGTCAATTGATTAATTGTCGAGAGGCTCTCTTCCTTTGTGAGCTGATTATGATTAACCATTCAAGAGTAAGTGTATGATTATCCATACATTTCAGCTCTTTTAATTTGTGCAGGTGCACAAGCGTACCATCACTCAACTCAGCTGGGACACAGTAGATTGATCAGGATTTATTTGCTTCACATACAAAACTGTCAGCTGATTGTAGACTTGTTTTGACACTGTGATATTGTGAAAGGCTGTTGAGCCAGATATTGATTAAACCATTTATCTGCATCATCACCTCTAGGCACACACTACAGAGTGTTTGGACATCCTAATGGAAGTCCTTGAGTTTATTGTTTTCTGTCTGCCACCAACGTGTCTCCTCCCTCTGCCTGTTCCAGACACTTGGATGTAGCAAAGGAGAACAAACAAGGCTGATGTTTTCCAGGTGACTACGTCTAACTGGCTTCTCCATCCTTTAGCTGCTTTGTGCACAAGCTCTCAGGTCAGCAGGAAGACTTTGAAGGATGAACACAGGCATCTTTGTTTAACCATCAGCAACTATTCATCGCAGTGACTTAACATGGTGGACGGCCCAGTTGTTGAAGTGCGGAAAATGCTATAGAGTGTATGTTTGATCACTCTGGCAGCCGAAACTTTGCTTGACATTTATGATGTTGTGAAAGGGTTTGTAACAGTGAGGATGTTCCGCTGAGTGAAGGGCGTAAAACAAATATGATCTGTCTCCAGTCTTTTTTTGTTTTCTTTTTTGTTCCATTTACTTTCCAGCACTTTGTTGTTTCCTTAAAACAATCCATCTTCAAACTCTAAGTAGGCCATATGGAAGCCTGTATTTATTTATAGAGTATCTCCGAAATAAGATGTTCTCTCTTTGATTTAAATATAGTTTCTTAAAGCCTTTTTTTTTTAACTCGTCAGCTCTCCAAGTCAATCACACTGTGTTGACACAGGATTTAACAGAGCAGTGAAGGTAGAATTTGTCTAAAAGCTCACAAGCCAATGCAAAACATATTACCAACTTCATTTTTATTTAAAACTTTGCTTGGCAGAAAAACTACAGAAAATGTAAAACATGATGAATATGGACAAAAAACATAAAACAAATAAGATCACACAAAAAAATTGTATAATGCAGCATATTTTTAAGACACACAACATATTAATTTGGCTCTGAACTGTGAGATATGTTTGTGAACTTCAGCATTCAGTGATCATCATCAAATTTGCAGCAAAGGTGGGTAAGAAACTTTACTCTGCAGCATCACCATTTTAGGATGATAAGATGGGTCTATTTTTATACTAAAATATGATATAATGCAGCTCTAACCACAAGCCTGCATTAAATGAAGCATCTTAATATCAGTGCCTTAGTGTTTGCTATATGTGACAAGCTCTATATCCCAAACGTGACAAATGAGCACACGAAGATGCATCCACATTTCACTACACAATTATTGCCAGGTGTCAGGTGCTGCTGCACATCTTTAACCTGAGTCTGGAGAGGGTTCCTGTGTTATGGAAGACTTCCTGCCTGGTTCCTGTCTCAAGGACCAGGAACCCCAGGGAGCCTAACCACTTCAGACCTATGGTCCTCTCTTCTCATCTGATGAAGACCATGGAGAGGATCGTCCTCAAGAACCTTCGTCCTCAGGTGAGCCCACATCTGGATCCACTGCAGTTCGCCTACCAACCCAACATTGGAGTGGATGATGCAGTCGTCTACCTGCTGCACAGATCGCTGACTCACCTGGAGAACCCCAGCAGCACTGTGAGGTCATGTTCTTTTACTTCTCCAGTGCTTTCAATACAATCCAGCCTTCTCTGCTCAGGGTGAAGCTTGAAGGAGTGGGAGTAGACTGTCACCTGGCTGCTTGGACCATCGACTACCTCACCAACAGACCACAGTACGTGAGGCTTCAGGACTGTGTGTCTGATGTGGTAGTCAGCAGCATGGAGGTCCACAGGGGACAGTGCTCTCCCCCTTTCTCTTCACCCTGTACACACCGGACTTCCACTACAACTCTGGGAGCTGTCACCTCCAGAAGTTCTCCGATGATACAGCCATTGTCGGGTGTGTATCTGAAGGGGACGAGCGGGAGTACAGGACAGTCATCTCTGACTTTGTTGACTGGTGTGGGCTAAACCATCTGCAGCTCAACGCCAGTAAGACGAAGGAGATGATCATCGACTTCCATAGGAGGAGGACACCCCAGACTGCACCGGTGAACATCCAGGGTTTGGACATTGAGATAGTGGACACATACAAATACCTGGGTGTTCACCTCAACAATAAACTGGAGTGATCACACAATACAGAGGTTCTGTACAAGAAGGGCCAAAGTCGTCTCCACCTGCTGAGGAGACTGAGGTCCTTTGGAGTGTGCAGGACTCTGCTCAGGACATTTTACGACTCTGTGGTAGCGTCTGCTATTTTCTATGCAGTGGTCTGCTGGGGAGCAGGGAGCACTGAAAGGGACAGAAAGAGACTAAACAGACTGGTCAGGAGGGCCGGTTCTGTCCTGGACTGTTCCCTGGACTCCATAGAGGAGGTGGGTGAGAGGAGGATGTTGGCAAAGCTCACATCCATCATGGACAATCCCTCTCACCCACTGCATGACACTGTGGGGTCTTTAAGCAGCTCCTTCAGCAGCAGACTGAGACATCCACCCTGCAAGAAGGAGCGCTATCGCAGGTCATTCATTCCATCTGCTGTAAGACTTTACAACATCAGCATCACTGGCTGATGTTAACATAAACTGGACTCATATCATATCACCCCAAACCATAAAAATTTGCACAGCAATTATTGCACTGCTACATCTTTGCACTTTTTAAACGTATTTTTTCAGCCACTTTATATTGTGTTGTTTACAGTGTGTCAGTACTATACTATTTCAGTCTCATTTCTCATCCCTGTACATATTGTAAATATTATTACTACTATTTTATTATTATTTTATTACTATTATTATGTATATTGATACATAAGCTGCTGTAACAATGAATTTCCCCTGGCGTGGGGAGAAATAAAGGACTATCTTATCTTATCTTATCTTATCTTATCTTATCTTATCTTATCTTATCTTATCTTATCTTATCTTATCTTATTAAACTTTGTCGCTTCCTCAAGTGTCACCTGATGCCATAACTTAACTGCAGGTCATAACTGTATCTGCTATCACTGGAGGTGCTTCACACAAATGTAGTATTTTGCTGATAATTTGATTAATGTGGTACACATTGACCTCATTAGGCCCAGAGTGAGTCAGTATGAGCGATGTTAAGAGCCATTCCCTCCTGCTACTCGTTGCTACCAGCTCACTCTTCCCTCATTCATCTTTAATGTATTTGCTGTGCTGGATTAATTTCTCCAGCACACATCAATCACAGGGTGATATGACTCCCCACGGGGTGATTACAGTAAACATTTTTTTTCCCCCTTATGTAGAAATGTCATTTATGTAGAAAACTTCTCGCTGGGCTGTCACGGGACTTTTGTTGGGCTTTTACTGATCCTGGAGTGACCTCTCAAAGCTGAAACCAGTTACTGTGTGTGCAAAGGTTTGAGTTGCAAAACAGCAGAGTTTTGTTCCACTTTGACTGACTTTATTAATCCTCAGAGGGAAATTCAGTTGTTGCAGCAGCACAAAGGGATAAACAATAAGACAACACAGAATATTAGTGTAGGGTATATATTGAAGGTAAAATAAGATTTAAAAAATAGAAACAGGAAAAGCTCAAGATTTACAACTGATAAGTCCTGATAAGTCTGCAGCTGTCAATTTGTAGTAGAATCACAATCATGCGATTGTCAGCAGGCAGCTGACATAGAGTTCACTTCTTGTCATAGTTAAAGTGACTACATGCTGCAATCTCGCAATGATACAGACAACTTTTACAAATCCGTGGATCCAAACTATAAGCCACATCACTGTCAAAATCTAATCAGTTGGTTCTTGTGTCATTTCTGACCTTCCCTGAAAATTTCATCCAAATCCGTTTGTCCGTATTTGAGTAATGTTGCTAACAGACAGACAGACAGACAGACAGACAGACAGACAAACTAACACCGATAGACACATAACTCCATTGAGGCTGCGCCTCCTTAACAGAGTAAATAGAATTAGAATTAGAATGACTTTATTGTCATCATGCATGGTATGATGAAAATATAAATAGCTTCCACTGGACGGTGCACAACAACAAGCAATAAGTAATAAAATATCAACATTAAATAATAAAATCAATCAAATATAATATAGAAAGAAAAAAATCAACAAAATGTACAAGAATATACAAGAGTGATACAGAAATGTGGAAATAAACAGAATGTGCAAATGAAAATGCGCTTAGATGTGCAAATGACATAAGTAGGTACAGATGAGTTTACAGATATAATGAATGATGTTAGAATGTACGGTGTCCGGTATGTAACTTGATGTCTGACATCTGTCTCTACTCAGTGGATACTGATTTTTTTTTCCTAAAGCAACACATCATAAGTCATTGTAAATAACAAAGATGATGAATCTGATCCTCCTGACATGCTTTAACTCAGTTCTGATTAGACCAGCAATGCATGAGAGAACTGTGCTCTTGATGAACCAGGGGGGACATCATTACTTTCATCATTCCTTTCATTATTGTTTAACAGCTATCTTAAGATGTATATGGTTTTTCCTTCATATAAAGAGTACAATTTGAGGGTAATTGACTCCGCCAGCCTGCCAGCCTGTGTTTTGGTGCAGTGGATGAGCAGTTTGCCAGGAGCATGCATTGATGCTCATGGCTGCCCACAGCTGTGGTGTCCCTGATTCACCTCTCACCCTCTCTGCTATGAATGATATTTCAATGCTCCTGCCAAAGTGTGACTAGGCAGTTGCAAATACACATCTTCATTCCTCTGTGGTCTTTGCTGGCAATATGATATGCTGATGATAAGAAGAAACAACTGAAGCAGCTTTATATTTGGTGTAGTCTGTTTTAGCAATATTGTCTCATTTGTTTTGCTTATTTGGGCCTGCTAGAATGATGCCACTTGGAGTGAAGCGACTGAGAACAAGAAGAGCAGCAGTAATGTGCACTGCTGTTTTTTCAGTCTTTTTACATACTACTACTATGGTGCACCAGAGTCAGAAAGGAACCCAAAACAGTAGTGGGTTTAATGGATCTGGACGCAAAAGGGGCACTCCACAGATTTTACACATGGAGTTCAGTTTACTCATCAAGAGGAGTAGTTCTCAGCCTGTGAAGTCAGGCAGTTACGTAATGTGTTCTTTTTCTCTGGGGGGAGCTGTCTAAAGTTTGAAAAAAATAACACCGCTGATGTCATCAGGAGATTTGAATCAGGATATTTCTGCATCTGCTGCTTCAATTTCAACTGTTCTGTTTTAGCCTCCATCTTGTAAGTCCTCCAATTAGTGCAATCTTTAAAGTGCTAGAGGAGTAGCAAGTGCTAATACATTGAATTCAATTCAATTCAATTCAATTTTATTTATATAGCGCCAATTACAGTCAAATTGTCTCAATACGCTTTACAGAACCCATATGCCTGACCCCCAGAGCAAGACCCAAGGCGACAGTGGCAAGGAAAACACCCTTTTAACAGGGAAAAAAACCTTGAGCAGAACTCGGCTCTTTATGTGGGGGGACCCATCTACCTGCTGGCCGGGCGGGTTGAGAGGGACAGAAGAGGTAGAGAGGCAGAGGTAGAGGGATAGGGGTAGAGGTAGAGGGGTAGAGGTAAAGGGGGAGGGATGATAGAAGAAGGGGGTGGGGAACAAGGAACATATAACATACAGTTGGATACATGTATGATAAGCTAGATGATACATACAAAGTACAAGCTAGCATTGAAATTGATTCATAGTTTACTGTTATGATGTACGGCTTTAGCATAAATATACTACATATATAGCTGGTAGTAAAATTCAAACAGTAACTAGATGAGCATATCAAGTATAGTGAGGGTGATGCAGACTAGATTGGTGGAAATGGGCAGCTGGAAGCAGTGGGCTGGAGGAAGGTCAGCAGCAGCATCCCACAGATGGAGATTAGGCCAGTTGGTGGGAGAACAACCACAGATCTGAAGCATCCAGCTCTGGGACCAGGGACACTCGGAGAAAGGACACAGGGAGAAACAGAGTGAGTGTAATGCAATAATGGTATATATATTAAATATAATGGCAGATAGAGAAAGGCTCAGTGCATCAAAAGAGGTCCCCCAGCAGCCACTGAAAGCCAAAGGTGAATCTTAATATGGCTGAATTATGTAACATTAATATACACATTTTTACTGTGCAAAGGAATGCGGCAGAATTACAAAAGTTAGGGCACACCTTCTCATTCAATGTTTTTTTTTTTTTAATTATTTTACACATTGTAGATTAACACTGAAGACATCACAACTATGAAAGAATACATAATGAATTTTGTTGTAAAAAAAGTGTTAATCTTCATTATTAATCTACAATGTAGAAAATAATACAAATAAATAAAGATCATTGAATGAAAGGTTGTCCAAATTTTTTTGATTGGTAGTGTATGTGACAATCAGCAGAAGTATGTCTGTCCGTCTGTTAACGGATTTGGATGAAATTTTCAGGGAAGGTCAGAAATGACACAAGGACCAAGTGATTAGATTTGGCAGTGATGCAGCTATAGTCTGGATCCATGGATTTACTTAAGATTTCTGTATCACTGCAAGACAGAACACAGCGTCACTGTAACTATGACAACAAATGAACACTACATCTGCCATCTGCTGACATCATATGATTGCGATCCTACTACAAATTGACCACTGCGGACTTATCGGGACTTATCCATGTGACATAATACAAGGAACAAATGATTAAATTGTGGGGGTGTTTCCGAGTCCCATCAATTCCCGTCGCCCGCTACGTATTTAGGTCACACGATTGGGTATCCGCACATAACGTACACATGCATAACACAGGCCTGTGCTCAGCGTAAGGTCATTGATTTGTGGATACATCTATACTAAATGACCACATTCTATGGTGCCGTGATTTCTGATCCTCAATAACTAATAAACAAATGCTGCATTTCAAAAAAAAAAAAATGTTGCATTTCTCACAATTCCATACGAGGGAATAAGCCGCCCTTGTGGAGTAATGTGCTCTCTGAGTGCTTTTCTTGTTTAAAATATGACCTGCATCTTTTTATATGTTGCATATGTTGCAAGAATGGCTATGAATTTAAGAAACAGTTAAGAGGGTTAAGAAGACACCCCATGCACGGCATCATCACCACAAAATCCCCACTTCTCTGGACTGAATAACCATACTGCCTGTGAATGACACACACACAGAGAAGCATCAGGTGTGGCTCTTTTTGAACTTTTTGTAACCTGACCCTTCTGCTGCCCACTCCTCCCCAAACCTTAATCCCACTGTAAGTCAACAGGCCATTATTCATTCAAAGCTTCCTCTCCGAGGGTTGGCTTACTTTCCTCTGTGTCCCGCTCGCTTCCTGTCTTTGTAGGTCAGGAACAGACGGTAACTGGAGACAGTTGGTGAATAAATAAATAAATACATAAAACGGCTCTTTTCCAAAAGAGAATGCACCAGTCTTTTTCACGTCAGCTGCTTATTACCCTAAAATCATTGATCAGTCTGACACAGAATATAATAAGTCAACACTTCTTTTAATTTGCTATATGAATCTCTGCATATTGTTTGTAAATTCAGCCAATATATTTAAGTAGGTTGTTCTTTTTTTGAACCAGAGTTCCTTTCATATAATAGCCTTTTCTCATTTGAAGACATCCAGATACTCCAAGTGGTGATGTGGATGTAATGCTATCTTTATCTGATCTATCACAGTTTCCTATTTCTGACAAATCAATGGGGGTGGATAAATGTGAAAGTCAAAGATTGGTTCACATGGCCTCAGTGCTGTGGACATTTTTTTTTCTTTTCAAATGCCAGGTCCAGTTAGTTGATGCATGGAAAGAGAGGCGAGGCAGCCACACTGAGGGCCATGCTTCCCAGCATCCCTCCCTCTCCCTGTTCCCGCCTCGGCGTCCAAGAGCTCGGGCCTCCGGCTGTGTAGCCATGACAACCAAATGAGGTAAATGGTTGCAGGAGAATCCTCATCACGTCCACCACCCTCACAGACCTCTTTTCAGTGGTGCATGAACATAGTATGTGAGTCTTTCTTGCATGCTATTGCCCAACCAATGTGGCAAATCCTGTTTGGAATTGCAATAAATGATTTCTTAGTTCTTTCGTCTCTTCGGTTTACCAGCCTTCTGTTTTCTGTCAAGCCAACATTACCTGCCCCAAGGGTGATGCTTGTTACTCCGCCAAGGAACGGCAGAGTTATGTGACGATCGGCGTACTTTTCATCCTGTGATTCTTCAACTTCAGACATCTTTAGAAAAGCACACTGTCATGTTAGACACTCTCACAATAAGGCATGACAAAGGCACATGGTGGGAAAAATGTGGAGAAATAAATCATCAGCATGATGGACGGAAAAAGAAACACAAACTTCTGTAATCCATAGAAGCACCTCCTCTGTGCACTGCTACATGTGGGTTAAAGACATTGACGCTGCAAAAAAAAAGACACTTGGAAAAAAAGTCCTGTTGGGATGGGTTTGTATTGCATTTTATTCATTTTCCCCGGTTGTCCTTTCATCATACTGCACGGTTGTCCAAATGCACACAGCTCTGAATGAAAGAGATTGTCCATGAACAGGCTGGATGCTATGTTATGCAAGCAGAGGGTATTTGATTTTTTTTCTAAGTCTTTAATTTCTCTAACACCCTTTCCAAAAATAGTGCAGCCATTTGCATACCTGCGGTGTGATAACAGTGCTGTGTGAAATAACACACTGTGCTGTGTTTACAGATGAGCCTCACTCATTTGCTGCTGTGACAAGACGAAATCTGTCAACTCCAGGAAATGAGAGGATGAGATTCATGAATATTATCAAGCCATTATTAACACTTTGCAGGAGATATTATTTTGCTGAGAATCACATTTCCACAGTTCTCACATTCTCTGCATTCAAGGCATCATTTCATTAAAGGAGAATATTATTGATCTTCAACTAAAGTGTTATTAGGACAGTAGAAGAATACATTTGCTTTCAGTCCAAGAATCCTGAAGGTGCTGTTGGAGATGGAAAAACTCATCAAAGGAAAGACCTTCTACAGTAAAAATATAAATATGCACTTTTAATAAATTCAGAACATTTTCTTTACTTCAGTAACATTACTGCAGGATGGTGAGGTGTAGCATAATGCAAATTATTTCATTAGAAGAAAAGAAAATCCTGCTTCATAATCTGTATTCATACACTAGCGTTTCTTTACAAATACAGACCAGAGGACAGAAGAAAAGGATTTTATTACTAATTTTTTTAATCCAAATATCAATATACAGCTACACATACGGTCTGTTTGACAGTGTCTGTATGACATTTGGAAATGCATTCAGCGGCAGCAACATCATCACACTCTCTTCTGTCATTTCATTTAGATTTGAGCCATTCTGACATTTATCTGACAAAACATAACATGGATTTTGGTATTTTAAGCAATATCAAGACAAACAGCCACCACTGTCTCTGCTTCCCAGGGTGTGCAGTGCCAGAAAAAACTATTTTTGGAGACTGACAGTGTAAATAAATGCTTCATCCTGAAAGATATAATAGAAAAATAGAGATGAATCTGAACTTTATACTGCAGGTAACTTAACAGTGCATGCTCTAATGTGCTGAATATTTGCTAGTTAATAAAATGAGAATGAGAAAAAGAAACTGTCATGCTAACATATGCTTCAAGCTAACGACTAAGCTAACATAATAATCTGTTAATATACAGTAACTACACAGTAGTCGAAATGATAATGATATGTATAAAAACTCTCTTCTGTTCTGTGTCTTACGGTGACAGTTATGAAAGCAGTTTCCCAGCTGTTCAAGGGGAAAACCTCTCAACCAAATCTGTTTTAGCTACTCTGGCAATTTTGAACAGTGGAATTTATTGGGAATCTGCTCTTCTTATGTCAACAACTGGAAACTTATCTTATACTTTCACTGGGAGCTGAGTTCCTAAATGCCCCCCTCCATTCACTCCATGAGAATGTTTAACTGTGGACAGCTTCCGTCTGGCTGTGAGCGCATGTTTATTAATTGTGACAAAACTGCCCAAAGAAGTACAAGAAGAAGACTTCAAAATATGAAATTCAGTGGAATTCCCCTTTAGTACTGTTTCTAGACTGACATTTATATTGACTGTTTCACTAAGCCCCGTCCTCTTTCATGATTTTTGCTGAACTTGTGAAGCTTTCCATTCTTTCACTGCACTTTGTAGTACTAACAATAACAGATTTAGCATCGCAACTGGAGGTCATTTTTTTTCATTAGCCGTGTTTCCATGTAATTGTCAAACAAATCTGAAGCTAACTTTTAAATGTTGGAATATGTAAAGAGAAAATGCAAATTAGGCTTGCTTCCATTAAGTGCTTTGGAGCAAATAAACTCTGTTGCATGTTTTCAGAGGTGGTGACCAGTGCTACATTACACATGGGTATAATAAAGAATAGAGTAGAAAAGGCAGAAGCAAAAGTAGTTGTTTACAAACTGCAAACAAAAAAGTCTGACATGAAAAAGAAACAAAACTATGTCCATATGCATGGAAAAAAATGGACAGAAGTCCTCAGAAATTGTTTTCAATGTGGAAAGTTGTAATTATTCTTTCATGTCAGCTTTTATTAGTATGCCAAGGAAAGCAGTGGAGTTATGTGACGATCGGCATATGTTTGTCTGTCTGTTTGTCTGTCTGTTACCAACATTACTCAAAAACGGACTAACGGATTTGAATGAAATTATCAGGGAAGGTCAGAAATGACACAAGGAAAAAATAATTAGATTTTGGCAGTGATGCAGCATATATTCTGGGTTCTTTGTTAAAAATTTCTGTATTGCAAGATACCAGCACGGCATCACTGTAACTATGACAACAAGTGAAAGCTACGTCAGCTGCCTGGTGACGATCACATGATTGCGATCCTACTACAAATTCAGTAGGCAAACAAAACAAACCAGTTACGTGAGCTAAATGTTTGCTACATTGGAACTTGTTTAAAAAAAAGTGAGCATCAAATGAAATTTTGTTTGTTATTAACTATTTCTAATGCAGTAATCCAAAAATATGCATAGAAATACATTATGGAAACATGGAAGCACAGCTATTGAACTGTTTAGTTGTGAATGCATAAACAAAACATGTTCAAAGTAACAAAATTTTGTGTTCTCTTTAGAGCTAGTCATTCCCAAATTTCAAAATTTGCTTGCTATTTTTTTCTAACAAAACAGCTGAATTACTTGGATGCTTGCTGTAGAAAAACACACTTGGACATGCAACCTCATTTATGATTACTGTTCAGATTTTCAAACAATACTGTTACAAGAGAAAAGGATTTGAGGAGAAGGATCATTTTGGCAAGTATAGCAGCATCCATCTCAAGTTTGGTTGGAATTCCCTGACTGTCCCCAAAAGCAGGACTGAGTTGCGATCATCTGATATAATAGCATTCTGACTGCCAAAGAGTGAACGTGGTTGTGTTGAACAGATATGACCCTGCAAAAAAATCTAGCAAAGCAGGCCAGTTAGCCAGCCATGCTAACATGTGCAGCTTGGATTAGAACATATAAAGACAAATTCCAATGTGTTAAATCATGTTTACTCTTGAGTTTTAGGTTTTTAAATAAGACATCACCCTCTGACCTCTTGAGATATTCACTGCTCAGATCATGCACAATGCGACAACATATGGAGAAATCCAAAGCTTTACAGGCATGCTGACATGCCTAGTTACAGTTACTAAATTATGGCTGGACAGTTGAGGGAAGGGGTTTAGTGAAAGGCCAGTAGATAATTTCCAATGGGTATGTGTCTTTAAAGTATCCCCCATTTGATTTCTGGCAAATACACAACATCCATACAGTACAGATATCCCACTGCTAACAAGACGTGCCAGTTTCAGCACAACATGTAACAAAAAACACATTAATGAAAGCATTGTGACAATACAGGCTGGTACCAACATACAGCATGATGGTGATACATCCTTTTATAGAGTGTACCCAAGTATATTAGTCTCCTGTGAAATTGTTGTGCTTTTATTGATTGATGCCTACACAACAAAAAAAACCCCAAACAAATAAAGCCACATTTATGTTTTGTCATTTCTGCAAAATGTGCTTCCGAACGCTGCATGTTCAGGGTTATGACTTGTTCTAAAGGGACAGAGGCATTTGGAATTCCTTTTCATCTTTTGTTAACCACACAGAAAATGATGACTCTATTTGCTTGTGGCTCTTTTTCTAGCCTCTGCTTGTTTGTATTTAGAGGCTTGACATTCTTTCTGCTTCATATCTTAGTTTCACTGAATTATTCATGCCTTACAAGAATGTGAGAAGGAATACAATATACCTTGTTTTTTTTTTGGTTTTTTTGAGGGGGAGAGGTGGGGAGACCAGTTCTGTGCATTCTGAGTCCCACTCATGGAGGATTTAAATATACAGAATGCAAATAACAAACAGAAACCCATAATATTTAGGGCACTGATTTATTAAATTTAGAATGCACTGTGCTGACACTCCTGTGAATGCAGATGCTGTTGATACAATAAGAGTTTAGATATGTGACTTTTCCAGAATATCAAATCCAGAGCTTTACTGCAAAGATGTTTAGATCCTCAGATAAAGGATGATAAGCTGATGGATATCTTAACGACAACAACAGATATCTTAAGAAACTAAACTCTTGTTTGCCACCCCTGTATAGATTTTTTTGTTGTTGTTCTAAAGTGATCTTTCTGTTAAAATGCAGGCTATCATCACATGGTTTACTCACAGACAAACCAGAAGAAAATGTAAATCTTTGGAGACCAGAACTGTTTGAGTACAACGTGTGTATACAGAGTGTGATTTGGCTTCTAACTGGGAGCTATGCCTACCTCACTAAATAACACACCATCCACAGCAAAGTCCCTATGTGTAGTCTCTCCTCCACTAAAACCTAATCTTTGGCAGATGAAGATAGTACCAGTCTACATGATGTAATTAGGGGCTTTTGCAAAAATTAGGTTCACCATTAAAGTGCATTATTTGACACAATAATTCTACATAGATTCTATTTCAATACAGTATTTGCCATAATTTCCATGATTATACTGTGGATATGTTAGGAATTTCTTTCTACACAGTTCACAGTTATCAATCTAAAGGATATACAGTATATCCTGCTGATTTCTATGTTTGTTTGACTGTACATTGTTCTCTTTTGTACATAGATTTGTGATTATATATTGAATATACTCCTGAAAGAATGTGTAGACCCACTGGAATCTCCTCATGCCTGCAGTACATCAGTACCCAAATCCTTCTTGTTGAAATTACCTCACTGCCACTGTTTAATTTCACTCACTGAAGAATCAGCAGTATTTGCCTTGTTAACTTCTTGTGAACAAATATTTAATGTTAGTGAGCGAGGCTGTCCAAAAGAGACCCTATAAATGGCAGGATATGCCAGCATATCACGGCATAGGCAATTAAACACTGAGGTCACTGGTGGGTATGTCATCCCCCACCACCCCCACCCCCCACCAATAGCATCAACATTAAAGATTCTGCCTTCCTCAGATATAGCCCAAAAGAAAGTCATTCAAAAAGTCACATTAACTTTGATGTTACTTTACAGGATTTCAGATTCCAGAGTTAAATGTTCAACATTGGTAGATTTTGTTAAGTTTTTGGTTTTACTAAGACTAACGTGACAGCACTACAGCAACAGCTCTTTTTTGAAATCTATTTCTTTTTCATTACAAATGTGTTGGCCTTCTTATATTTGTGTAAGCCTATAACACTGAGTCATGACCCAGTAGCCATAACTGATGACCACAGGCTCTCACAGCCAAAAATATAATAGCATTTTACGAGTGGAGCAGTGCACTCACTAACCTTTAACGGGACTCATTCCTTGGGAATGTCTTTTATCACCATATTTCAGATGTCCATGTGCAAAGAAAACAACTGCAACCATACCAGGGCAAGATCCTACCGTTAAACAGACCTGGATATTCACCAGGGAACAAACAGCATGGGGGTGCACGCTGCCATCGTGTTCTCTCATTGTTTGAAGTACCAGGACCACACGGGCCCTTCAAAAACACAAAATCTTTCTCACTCCTCACTCTCCTCCTCGTCCCCCTTGGTGCCTTTACTCCAGCGCTGGAAGCAATGAACAGTTGAAGCCAGGAAGAAGCTGGTCATAATGGCCACCACAGACACTGAGATGCCAGAGAAAATGATGATGAGCAGGTCTGTTAGAGTCAGAGTGGCCTGGCACTCCCGAAAGCTATCCTTGGAGAGCTGGGTCAGGGATACACGTCTGCCGTCCATTGGGAGGGAGCACTCCATGCCTTGCACCCCTGAATGGAAACAAGAAATAAGATTAAGCAAATTTACCAGACATGCTGGATCTATATTGCAGTGAATAATGTCATATTAACCTCCTCCTGGACAAGTTTATGCACAGGGCAACCTTTTGGAAATAACATCATATATAAGAACAAGCAGACAGTGCATCTGTGTCTTTTCCCTTGTGTTGTCTTAACAGTCAAAAATGACCGGGCCACTATGTTTAATAGCAGAGAAAAACACCTAAATGACCTTTTTTCAATTTGAAATTTGATGACTTTTCCTAAAGTGACCCCAACATTAGAAAAAGTGAAACATTGTGTACAAAGACGGTACCACCAGTTCTCTCTATACTGAAGCCATGAGTGCAGTTTTTAGTTTTCAGTGACCAACAGGTCATTGATCAGATTTTTTCAGACATCCAGGATTTAAACTGGAAAACAAATACTGTGTGCTGTACATCCATGCATACACACACACTTGCATTACTGTCCTACATGAGCTAATTAGAGTTTAATATGTTCTTCATATTTTGCATATTTTATTTTATTCTTATTATTGTTGTAGGTGATGCACCTTGTGGGTGGGAGCAATGACTCAAAAGATGTGAGAAGAAAGTACTTTGTAGTTGAATTCCCTTGTGCTGTATACAGTACACTGTGGTTTCCCTTCAAAAAAATGCATTTAAAGCTACTGTCTGCACATTTCTGGTACTTTCTTCGGATATAGAAATACTATCTCTTGCTAAACAAATAAACAAATGTTTACACCTCCACAGTACCTTTAACAGCAATAATAGTGATAATAAACCTCTACTTTAGTAAAGAAAACAGTTATAACATGCGTGATGTAATAAAATGAGCAACGTCCACTGATTAAATACAATCTTTCACCCTCCGTAGTTGGAAAACCCAGACATTCACAAAGTGTGTGATGCATGACAGGTTGTTTCTTCGTGTAAAATAGATTTTGGGTTGAAAATTCAAATAAGCTGCATTATTTTAGAGGCTCAATGGAGATGGGTCATTTTTGACCCTTAGGATGAGAGGAGTGTTCAGGATGTTAAGCCCACACAAGGGTTAATACATAAAAATGCAATAACTCAGCTATTGTTTCATTGATTCCCCAGGGGATTAAAATGAAAGGTGATGCATATTTGCCAGTGAGATCCATCCGTCAATGCAGCCTACACCTGCTCAAAGGACTAACAATTATCAGAGAAAATAAGAGTGTATAGTCGTACTTATTTGTACACAGTCCTTCAATTCTGATAGTTAAGTGTTGTCAAAGATCAGGGTAATGCTCTTTAACAGTGAGAGCTTATTTAATAACTGTTAGGTCGACCAGAAGTCTTCATTTATGAGTTGAAGTTGCACTGTGTATACAGTACGCCCACACACAGCAGGACTGTAGGTTCACTCTTGGAATGAAGTTGAAATAGTGTGAAGCAGAGTGATACTCTTTATGTATAGCTGTGTGCTGTCAGAGAAGCTTTATTTGTGCCTTGTGAGTGCAAGTAGTCTATCTATGTGTCTATGGAATCTGGAGAAAGGACTTTCAGTTCTTTGTTAATGATTTGTAGAATGAAATAAACATCCATTTAAATTGTTTTCATTCCCGCTGGCAGCTGCACAAGGCAAATTTCTAAGAATATCCATGCCATTAAATGTGACCGCTGTTACATCTCAAAAAATTTAGTGATGTAAAGCATAAGTGAAGGGCACTGTCTGAGACAGGGCACCTTGACCAAACTCATCTCAAGATGAAGGCATGATAAATCAGTGAGTGCTGCTCTCTGTGTCTCTGTCAGTTTCACATGGTTTATTGTTCAGACATTATTTAAATGGAAAGAGACAGTGACGGTGGCTTATTGGATTTCAAGGGTACAAGTCCTCCAGTGACTCTTTTTTTCCAACTCATGATTGCAAATGAGATCCACACTGGATCATTAGGGGCCATTTTAACATGTATATACTTAAGACGGGCTACTGATACTACAACTGAAAACAGAAGGTGCTCACTTTCACATGCTTACAGAGTCAAATACTCCAGTTATTTTACCGGCAGGTTTGTGAACATTTGAGATTCATTTGGTATACGTACTAATGAGATACTTAGACTGCTGTTCCATCCACTTACTCCCAACACTGCAAACACTGCAAACACAATAATCTACACAGCACACAAGTTACCTTCATATTGGCAATGTATTGTATGAAAAACTAGACATACTGATGCAAGTGTTAGTTTATAGGTGGGTAGAGATGAAGCCTTGCAATGTGGGTGGCTACTTTCTACTGATATTGTACATGCAAATGCACACACTTGGCAGAACATCAATTCTGGGTTTTTGCTCAACAGTCAGCACATTTCAGAGCACGCTTTGTTATAATACAAACAGAATAGCCTATGTTATTGTCTTATTGACTGTCTGTAATTATGTTAATGTGCTAACTACCTTAATAGTGAATTAAAATTCCCATTTTTTTTCTTGGTGTGCAATGTCTGACATTTAAATGCATAATTAGGTATTAAAGTAACGTGAATGATGAGGTAACCTGAACTGCAAAACTCAACAAACTTTTTTGTTGTAAATGTACCAATAACCTTGAAAACCTTTTAAGAGACGGTGGAAAAAAGAAATAGTAGAAATTAGTGATAGCATGGAATTGGTTTCCAAGGTCCTCTGATTGACTTGCTACAGTATTAAATAGGGTTGTAACTAAACTCTTTCAGAGCTTGATAAAACTTAGTGACATTAATCCCCTAATACAAGATACAGATTCTCACATTCCACTATTTAGTTACTAGAGAACACATTAAATCACTCACACAAAATCGTAGCACAGCCAAATACAATGAAGCGTTAATTGATATAAAATGCAGGATTTTATGCTTATTTTAACATGTTACTTTGAGTTTTTGAAAAGATTCTGTCTGTGCTGTAGACTCCCATGTCTGGTGAAAACCTGTGTGACCAAAACCTTTAACAATATGGTGTAATCGGCCTCTAGATATTTCACTCTTTCTTCGTTTCCCATTGTTTTTGGGGGGTTTTGTTTTGCATCCAGCACATTGTTGGCTTGTGGTTGTGTGCAGTAGCTCAGAAAATGTTTTGCAATACTTGCACTTCAAGCTTAATAACATTCATTGTCACGGGGGATGCAGAATAATTATATGATAATGGATGGCCTCTGCCTCCTGCCAAGATTATTTATGAAAACCGTTAAAAATCTAAAATGCAGAAAGTTTATCGCAGGCTTCATAATGAAGACATCTCTCACCCAGTGCAACTGTGACACGTTTATGTATTTACTATAGTTTGTGGACAGTAATGGAGGTCAGCAGCACAGAGAAATGAGCTATGTCTGGCCTTGGCGACACGTGCAATGTGTTCAAGCAGGAAAAGCCGTTGGTTAAACGCTGTTTATGGGATTTGTTGCCTATATGAGAAAGAAAAACATTTTCAGAATTAAATTTTTAATGTTATTGTTTATCTTTATTAAAATGTCATGTCCAAATCCTCTTTTGGCCATTTTGTTAGGAAGTATTAATCATATTATCAATACATGCAATCTATTATCAACAGTTTTAGCTGTTTTCTGTTTCTATATACACCACCGTTCAAAAGTTTGGGGTCACCAAGACAATTTCATGTTTTCCCTGAAAACTCACACTTTTATTCATGTGCTAACATAACTACACAATGTAGCATTAGAACACAGGAGTGATGGTTGCTGGAAATGTTCCTCTGTACCCCTATGTAGATATTCCATTAAAAATCAGCTGTTTCAGCTAGAATAGTCATTTAACACATTAACAAAGTGTAGACTATATTCCTGTATATTTCTGATTAATTTAATGTTATCTTCATTGAAAAAACTGCTTTTCTTTCAAAAACAAAGACATTTCTAAGTGACCCCAAACTTTTGAACGGTAGTGTAAATGACTGTGCATCCCTCCTATCATAGACATGCACACGGACCACAACCAGGCTTGCAGGAACCACATCTCACTGCACACTAGACAAGTTCTGCAGAAAACTCAAGCAGCCTTGGATCAGTGAGTCAGATGCACACCCCGCATCAAGACAGAGGCTCCAAACTGAAATGGAGCCAACACTAGCAGTCCTGGTGAGAACGAGAGAGAAACACACTGGTTCTTGGCACTAATTAATTCCAAGAAATGTCTAACGCATGCTTTAGGAATCAGGGATCAAAACAAAGTCAGAGTCCAAAGCATGTGAGAAAACTGCTCAACTTGTCTGTGTGACATGCAAGTCTATGCATTTACAAACTTCACAATGCTTTTAGAGATGGTTAATCTCCTCTGTGATGAATATGAGATGAAAATGTTTTTTGCTTTTGTAGCGGAATGTGTAGAAATGGTAGAAACTACACTTTATGACAAGAATTGCACTCGTTAATTTAGGGTCACCATCCTCAGCTTGCCTGAGGAAAATATCAATTTAAGGCAAAAGAGACTTTGATTAAATGAAGTTGATCAGTCTCATTCTGAAAGTCATAAACTCTGATCTCATTGACCTCCAGTTCCCAAAACAAAGAAATACACGGTAGAACCGATGATAATTATACACAAACATTTATTAACTAATTCCACAAACAAACAATAAACAACAATGACATAACAACAACAGACAGTGAATAAATGAATGAATAAATGCAGATAAAATATTGAACTGTGATCATCACTGGGAGTAGTTGGTAGAAAAGGTGATGAATTTAGAGTTTTGAATTGGAAGACAAATTATAATTTGTAAATTCACCCGTTTAGCAGAAGGAAAGTAATACTTGCGTAGCCTTTGTGGTAATGAGACAGAGGCCGCTGCAGGATGTGTCGCTGTGATGATCTGCTGGATGAGATGTTCAGGAACGCAGAGACAAGAAGGAACTTGTGCCGAAGTAAAAAAAAACACTAAGAGTCAAAGCTCATATTTATCAAGAAAATATTCGCGCTGTTGTGGTTCTTTAGTACGGTAATTCTTAAGTCCAGTTGCATTCTTCTAAGAGTTGCATTTTCCTAAGATCCTTATGTTCTAGAAACCCATTCTTACAAGCCCAGTTACAAACCTAAGTTGAATTGTTCTAAAAGCCCAGGTTACAGTCAAAAAGGTCAAAAACAAAGCCCGAACTTAAACAAAAACTAAACCCAAAAACTTAAACTTAAAACAGCTGAAAACTAAGTTGCATTCCAGTTACTTCCCTCTATATAGAAAGCTTTGGAGCCAAATGCAAATCAGCATCTAACCAATCATGAATGTGTTCCTCCCAATGGGTGGTGTTGAGCTTCACTGTCCAGGAGAGGTCAGAGGCCAGATACCTTTACAACTTACTCTTAGTTCATTTCTTAAATATAGAAATACAATTGTTCAATATTTATGATGATCACAGATCTGAAATAACACCGAATACATGATTAAAATGACACCAAACACAACACGTTTATCTCATATGGTTCCAGAGATAATAATAAAGGGTGAAAACATAAGAATAAACTTATAAATTGTAGACTTTAGGCTACATGAAGGTAAAATTATAACATGGTTAAACATAAAAGCATATACATTCACTAATACTAAGAAAAAGAAGATATAGGGAGTAAATATTCTCAGAGGAAAAAGTCTCTCTGTGTCTTTTATGGCTGTGGACTGTGACAGAGAGAGAGAGGAGGGTGTTTGTGTCTCATGTGCGCATCTTCCAAAACACATCAGATTCCATGTGTTCTTCTTCTATACTGGTCCAGATCGTCATTCCGATGATGGTGCATTTCTTTAATGTTCTGATTTAAACCGTTGAATCCATTCTTGCATACCAGGTTCTGGGTGTTAGGTAGGAAGATCAGAAGGTCAGAATGCTAACCCTGCAGAGGTGTGGTTTTCCTCACAGTTGACACTTTATGACCTTTATCAGATTCTAGTGGAGGTAGGAAGATGTCCTGTTGTCTCCAAGAGAGCCGTTAGTGGTCCTTTAGTAGTAAACATCCAATCAGCAGATGTTCCATTTGGAGGTGAATTTTGGGTTAGCTGTCTCCTGAAATGGTGTCTTACCAAATTTACAGCTTTGGGAGTGGGTCTTTGGATCTTTGTGTGTTGCTCTGGAATGTTCTGCTCCTTAGTACGCTACACTTTTTTTGGTTTTGTTTAGTGCCACCTAAAACTAATATTCTAACAAGTGCATTGCATAATCTGCCACATGGCTCACACTTTAAAGTTTCCAAACTGCAGTTTGGCTCAGCTGTGCTTTCAGACAAGAGCTTTTTGCTTGTTTGTTTGTTTGTTTGTTTGATTGATATTTCTTTGTTTAGTTTTTTTCTATTTTTTAATATTTACCTAATTTATTTTTAATGGCCACTATACAAAATAACTCCAGTAATGTGTATTGGAGCTTAATTTTGTAGAAAATACACTACAGTTCAAAAGTTTGGGGTCACCCAGGCAATTTCAGGTTTTCCATGGAAACTCACACATTCATTCATGTGCTAACATAACTACACAAGGGTTTTCTAGTAATCGATTAGCCTTTCAACACAATTAGCTAACACAATGTAGCATTAGAACACAGGAGTGATGGTTGCTGGAAATGTTCCTCTGTATCCCTATGGAGATATTCCACTAAAAATCAGCTGTTTACAGCTAGAATAGTCATTTACCACATTAACAATGTCTAGACTGTATTTTTGTTTCATTTAATACTATCTTCATTGAAAAAAAAATGCTTTTCTTTCAAAAATAAGGACATTTCTAAGTGACTCCAAACTTTTGAACGGTAGTGTAAATCCCCTTCAAATAATGGTAAAGTCAGTAGCAGCAAAAGGAAATAAATGTGCAATACACTGTTTAGAAAAACCCAGACCCACACACTCACTGCACTGACACTGTTGAAATTAATTGTTCAAAACTTTGAGAAAAGAAAAAGAAAATAAATTTACCTTGTGTGTCATTGTCACACACCTTACTAAAAACTTTTATTAATACTGAAAATTCAGTATGGGGTTAGGGGTTAGGGGTCCTGTTTGTGTCTGAGATAAATGGATCATATTTAGATTTAAAATGCACGTACTGCAGGGCAAATAACCCGTCACCTCAGAGACTTAGCCTTTGCCTTTTGAGACAGTCCTATCTGTTCTTGCTTGCTCTGGATGCTTGATTAATAACATCTGAGACTAAAATTATCCTGCTGAACACATGGCCCCTGCAGGAGGTACAGTATTATCACATTTATCATTCTTCAAAACCCAATTAGAGAGCAGGTCGGTGGACAAAGACAAAAAAGTTTGATTCGTTTTAATGGTATCTCTATTTTGTTTTCTCTATTTGTCTAATAATTTGTCTAGACCAATAATGTAACTTCATGTTTGTTTATTTCTTAATCATTTGAGCATATCACCCAAAAAGCTACACTATATGTGCCTGAAATGCATATCATTAATATATACAATATATATTCATTTGCTGTGTGTATACAACAAATATGCAGGCTTTGTAAGAAGATATAGTGCCTTTGCAGCAGAGCTATATTGTTATGCAGCTAAGAGCTAAAATGAGTCAATAGGGGAAACAGACTGACACTGCCTGAGAAATGAGTGAACTACTGAACAGCTGTACTGCTTGGTGAAAAGTGGAGCTGTTCTTTGTCAAAATTACAAGCTGTCTGTGGCAGAAGATGGCCAGATTTTTAGTAATGTGGTCTCAGAATACAGATGCAGGGAATTGAAACCTATGTCTGAAATTTAACATAGCAATCAAACCTGCCTATCATAAGGAAAATACAGCCTTTGCTGCTTCCCTTGTTAACAAATCACAACTAATATCGTGATTGTTGTTAAGTTTGGCTTGATTTCCTTTTATCACGTCTAAAAAGGGGGAGCGTTTTCCGTTCTTCTCATCCTGCCAATATAATGTTAATGTAGCACTACCATACTTATAGCATAAATAGCTGCTGTTTACAATAACACTGGTAGCTAGCTGATATATTATCACAAGGTCAAATGTTGAAGCAATATCATCTCTCATGTCATCACATCTTGTATGTAGTTGGTTCACTTTTAACATGGAGAGATCACCATGGCAACACATGCTACACAGCTAGCCTGCTTTGTAGCTAATAAACTGAACAGAATCAGATCAAATTTACAATCCATGATCAAAACCTGTCAACAGCCAGCCTGCTGACCAATCAGATGATAGGGACCATCATCCTCCATGGACAGAAGAGCTTACAGCAGGATTTCTAATAGTATCTGTGCTTTTTCTTATTTTTTTTGTAGCAATTCATCACTGCAGCTCAGAATAACGAGAAGTCTTTGTGAGTCTCTTTTGTGTTTCATTGGAAAAATAATCTACACATTGTGAAACATTTCCCATGATTATAAATGTACCATTTTGGCCAGTTTACAAGAAATAATTAGGAATCATCCTCAGATTTTACAGCAGAGACAGTCTGACATTACTATAAAAGCACTGTAAAAACACTATAAACTTTTTATGTGCATCATATACACGCGTAATAGCTCATCATACACACTCTTATTTATAGCTCTACTTTAATATTTGGAAATGTCTCTCAGAGTTCTGACATACTTGCTATGCTAACTTGTTATTTCACCTACATATACAAAAATTTCAGCTGGTGGAACTTTTGCTATGACTACACCCATATTTACCAAACTGCAGCACCATTGCATCTAAGTTTCCATTAAGTAATTCATTCCCTCGTCAATTCATGGTTTCTCTAATTCACAAATGTGCCTCTTTCACTCAAACGCTATCATATACAAACAGATAAAACCCCAATTAACAGAGGAGGTTGATAACCACTTCTATGACAAGTTATGGAGGACAGAAGATGTTAGGCTTAGTGAAGCCAGAAAGCCAGACTTGAGCTCACTTCATGGTACAGACAAGGATTTGGTTTGATTTAGAACAATCTGATACAGAGAAAAGGGAAAGATTAAGAGCACTACAATGATTGTTGACTATTATCAACAGCATGAAATAGTATGAGAGAAAGAATGCTCTTGATACCTTTAACTTAATATAGCACAGTTGTAGACTGGAGTCTCTGATTTGATGTCCAGGGATAATGTGGAATGAAATGTATGTACACTATCGTTGAAAAGTTTGGGGTCACCCAGGCAATTTCAGGTTTTCCATGAAAACTCACACTTTTATTCATGTGCTAACATAATTGCACAAGGGTTTTCTAATCATCAATTAGCCTTTCAACACCATTAGCTAACACAATGTAACATTAGAACACAGGAGTGATGGTTGCTGGAAATGTTCCAATGTATCCCTATGTAGATATTCCATTAAAATCAGCTGTTTCCAGCTAGAAGAGTCATTTACCACATTAAAAATGTCTACACTGTATTTCTGATTCATTTAATGTTATCTTCATTGAAAAAATTGCTTTTCTTTCAAAAATAAGGACATTTCTAAGTGACTCCAAACTTTTGAATGGCAGCCTATATAATATAACATGTTAAATGCAGGTTGAGTATGTGGATTTATTTTGCTAGTAGCGTCCTGTCTAAAATGGGTATCTATCCACCATAAGTGATGACGAAAGGTGTGAATTTAAATAAAAATTGCACACAGTGTATCAGGAAAAAAGCAGCTTTTTAATGTGTTTAGTGAGTATCTCAGACCATTTTTAATAAAAGCTGGACAGTGAGTCATTGTCAGTTTGGTAAATGGGTAAGGTGATGCAATTTAATGTTGAGAGCTCATTAATTAACCCACTGTGGTCACACAAAGCGTGGCTGCAGAGCAGGTTACTTTGCAGTAATGTAACACAAATCATGCCCTAACACTCTCAGATATGCCAGCCTACACAGCTATGTTACATTTCTGGCACGGACAGTTGATGGATTACATTTAGGATTATAGCCAGTCGACGGGACAGGCTATCTGCTGTCTCAGCAGTGATTGATCTACCTAGCTGTGGCAGACTGATATCGGAGGCCTGTTTCTTCTCCCTCCCTCAACACCACACTGTCTGTCCAGATTGATCTCTGCACCAACAGCTAGGGGGGAAATCACCACAATAGTACATTTGCAGACTTGTGTAGGAATTAGCATCCATTTGCTCCTTAAACACTACTGCCTAGGCACTCCACCTAAACACTCCAGTTGTGAAAATGATTCACAAAACCGTCTCCTCCCTACTTTATTAAACAAGATGAATGTAGCTCTCAAGTCTAATAGTCGGTAGATATAAATAGAACCAGGCAGACATAATTGCAGAGAATTATTCGGTTGCAAAAAGAGAGTCTGACAGAAATCTGAAAGGAAAACGGTGAGAGATGCATACAAGCAGAGAGCAAGAGTAGTTGGAGAGTGGAGGATGTGTGAAATTAATCCACAAAATGACAAGCATTCATGTGACAGTGGGGCGAAGGTGAATCATTCAGAAGGGGATTCCTTCTCTGTGCAGATTCGCCAACATAACTGAACCATGGCTATTTTCAAAATGTCACACCGCAAAAGCACAAGAGCACACTTCTAAATTTGCTTGTTCCCAAATATAGGAGATGACAGTTAAAAAGCAAATGTCAGTAGATTTCCTTCAATTTATCATCGAACTAGAAAGCAGTTTGTCTGCTGTCATAATTCATCACAGTGGAACAGCTAAATATGCAGGTCTTTGTAATTTAAGCTTCACAGTTGGCCACACAGAGGAACAAAGGAAAATATTCACCATGCACGATGCTGCACACCACCAGTGAAATAATGCTTTTGGCTTTTTATTTCTGACACTGCCAGATTATCATTTTCTGCTCCTGTATGTGCGGCAGCTGATGCTATCACACTCTGTAATTCTGTCCACCTTTTCGCACTCAGCTCTCCCTTGCCAGCTCTATCTCTCTCACATCCCAACTTTAAATAAACATTAAATTAGGCCAAGATAAAACAAGCTGTCAGGCCGTGGTAATGGAACAGATATTTTCTCATCACGCACCTATGGGTAGTAAAGATAGCAAGCGATGTCGTGTGGGGCAGAATGGCATCGTGTGTGAGCTATGTAGTGCCAGATAGTGGCATCATATTTTCAGAGCTGTTTGTGCAGCATGCTAACAGCTCTCTGAAGAGCAACTAGGTCGGCTATGAAGGAAAATTCAGACTTTGACTCCGGCACACGAACTGTTACGTTGTAGTGAAACTGTTAAGGTCAGGACTAGTGTTGATAGCAAAGCCTCGATGGGCCTCAGCCTCAGTCTCCCATCTCCCATGAGTGTTGGCCTGCCCTGCCCTGTAGGCAGCTCTAGCTCCAATTACCCTGGCCAATGTGCCGTAGAACTGTGTCACTCTGAATTATACATGGGCTTTGTTCATCCTTAACCCAAGAGCACCGGAGACAGCAGTGGATCATGTTTACACTCATCCTTCCATTAAATCATTTATGAACCTGATTGGTGGCTAAAAAACCTTTTAAATGGCACCAAAAAACCCCTCAAAAACAAATACAAGATGCTGATTGCTTTACTGCTCAGCAGAAAATATTGACTGCATTTCTGCGAATCAAACAGGAAGTCAGATTCAGCTAAGAAATATTCAGGAATAATAATTTGTCTCATTGGAGACAAAAATAAAACCGTGATAGCTAATGAACTTTTTTTTCCCATCAGATAAGGTCTAGAATTTTAAGTATCTTCCAACCACCCATCATGCTGACCTGCAGTAATCAAAGTTATGCAAACAGAAAAGTGTGCTGCCTTGTGAACTCACAGTCACAGGGGAAATCAAGATGTGAAAAATGAAATGGGAATTGAGTTTACAGCATGGGTTCTGCAGCTGCTACATTAAGCAGGCCTTCATTGAGGAAGCCAAAAATATCTTGGGAAGACTTAGAAAATAGCTGGAGAGTTTTGTTTTATTTACACTTTTTAAATTAGTTTCCAATAATATTCAAGTATTGCTCTCATGCCTTATTTTTTTTGCTGTTTTTTTTAAGGTATGAGAGGTAAATACTGATGTATGAGCACACCTAGTTTCAGCTGATTATCTTAGCAAACTATTCCCATGTCAAACTGAGTTATATCCATACATATGAATGTTTGATAGTATTATATACACTAATCTTTATCATACATATTTTTAGAAAGAAATAATTTCTTATTAATCATGTATAACCCACTGTTGCAAAAATACATCAGTTTTATATTTATTTTATATATATTTTTATTATTTATATATATATATGTTTATGTTTATATTATTTTTTGCTACTTTTTTATATTTGAGCTATACACACACACACACAGACACACAGACACACACACACACACACACACACACACACACACACACACATATATATATCCATCCATCCATTATCTATACACCGCTTAATCCTCACTAGGGTCGCGGGGACATATATATATATATTTTCATGTATTTTTTTTCTCTTTTTTTTTCTATATTTGGGTCTTACAGCGTTAAGAAATTAATTCAGTATATTGCCGTAATGACTGACATAGGTGCATCAAAACCTTGGGTCACTACTGCTATCACAGGTTTGTTCCACTTACCACTCTAAGCATTTCAGAGAAGTAAAGTAAGGTAAATGAATCTCCACACTCAATACTCCCTCAGTCTGCATGCTGACAAAGTGCTCCAAAGTCAGTCCCAGTCACAGTAGGACCAATGCCAGATTAGGTGGAGCCTCTTCTGTTTTGTAGGGTATCATAAAAAAAATACAAATAAAATTGCACATGTTCCTACCATTTGCTTTTGTTCCTTTATCAAAAGCAGTATGTGGTTATGAAATTCAGAGAGAGGCTTATTTGGAGTTCAATGCAAAACTCAAATAATATACAGATGGTCAAGAACAGACAGGAAGCATATCCCTGTGCAAAATTAAAACACATAACAATGGTTTATTGGTACCCCGTTAGATGAAGAATCTGAATTTGAAAGTGGTAAAAAGCATCATCTCTTCTTGTGGTGTGAATTTTACTCTCTCTTTCCACCTCATGAGGAATCTCTTGAGATTAAAAACTCACATGACAACAAGATGTTTTAGGCCAGTGCAAAAGTTCCTGCATGCTGTCATTTTGCAGGACACTCATGAGTGTCCATCTGTTATTATGTAACCACTTCAAACACAGCATTCCAGAGAATAGGTCATTGTATTTTCTGGTAGCTGAGAGCTCAGTCATTACATTAATTAGGTCTGGCAGTGTGATGCCTGCATGTGTGAAACAGCCGTGTTTGTAAGTCCAGCTCACGATAAGCTTCCCGGCTACTTGATTCTCCCACAGACACTCCATGAGACCAATTTTCCTGCAGCATTTACGTCAACTTCATAGTTACTTAGTCTGTAGTTACTTCTTAGTAGGTGAGCATACACCTCTGCTGGTGAGGATATTATATACACTACTGTTCAGAAGTTTGGGGTCACTTAGAAATGTCCTTATTTTTGAAAGAAAAGCATTGTTTTTCAATGAAGATAACATTAAATGAATCAGAAATACAGTCTAGACATTGTTAATGTGGTAAATGACTATTCTAGCTGGAAATGGCTGATTTTTAAAGGAATATCTCCATAGGGGTACAGAGGAACATTTCCAGCAACCATCACTCCTGTGTTCTAATGCTACATTGTGTTAGCTAATGGTGTTGAAAGGCTCATTGATAATTAGAAAACCCTTGTGCAGTTATGTTAGCACATGAAGAAAAGTGTGAGTTTTCATGGAAAACCTGAAATTGCCTGGGTGACCCCAAACTTTTGAACGGTAGTGTATGCTGCTGTGCTGTTGGAGTGCAGTTTTAAAATTTTGGTCACCATATTTTGCTTGATTTAGACACTTCGTGAATTAATGTTGAAATACACATTACTTTTAGCAGCATCTTCTGATTTACCTGTCTCTTTGTCCCACTTGCCTTCTCTACATCATCTTGTGTTTTATTACCTGTAGGTGCAGTGCTGTTAGACATAGCTAGAGAAAACCAAGACTTGATTGTACATTTCATCCTAACCTGCACTGCCAAATGGTATAGCCTTTGAGTCTTCACTAATGCTATTTCATTTGTGCAGATGTTCCTATGACGGAGATGTGTAAAACGTTAGCAGTTAGTTTGCCCATTTCTAGCTTGTCTACAGCTTTATCTATTCTACCATTTCTAGTCACAGAAGTGCAAGACAAAAATCACTTGCAACTTTAGTAAAATTGTTTACAAGTACAACCAATCACCTGCAATCTGAAGCCATGTGACAGTTTTTAGAATACTGAATTCAAAGCATGCCATAGAATAAGTATAACAATTCGTATGTAGAATGGATCTGGGATAAAGACAAGATCTGTAGTCGTTCTTAGTTTCAGAGGGCGCAAGCTTATAAAATTCAAACATCCTTTTTTTTTAAAGCAATGTAACTGATCTGTTGTTTAATGAAAAAGACATGAGGACACAATACCCTCAAGGATGAAAAGAGCACACTAATGTCTAATTTAAAATGTAGCCTAATTTCTGTCCCTGTAATTGATTCTCTCGACGATGAATGAGATATTAAGTTGAAACACCCACACTGATGGCGGTTGCTAGCGTTGATACATATTGAAAAGCTTATCAAGTCAAGCTCATTCACTAATGAGTGCCCATCTGTTATTGTGTAAGCACTTCGAATACAGCATTCCAGAGGATAGGTCATTGCATTTTTCTGCCATCGAGAGCTCAGTCATTAAATTAATTAGGTCTGACAGTAATGATGCCTGCATGTGTGAAACAGCCGTGTTGGTAAATTCTACTCACTATAAGCCTCGATGCTACTTTGTGTCTCCCACAGAGACCCTGTTAGACTCAACAAATTTTCTTGCAACAGTTGTCTTAACCTCTTAGATTTCTATAATCTGGTCTAGGACTTTGCGCAGCTGGGGATAGATTCTCCTTCATCAAATGTATTTATTATGCTTTAGTTACATAAGTGAGCAAAAAGATGTATGCATTGCATCCCACTGCAAATCACATTTGCTCGTTGTGTCACACTTTTGACTTTTTGCAGGTAAATACAGTATATTAAGATTGTTTGTGATGGTATTTTCATTCCAGTTACAATTATATTGCCTTAGACGGTAAGAGACTATGATGAAAAAGACTAATTACTGCTTTTGCTAATATGTTATTTGTCGTCCAGTCATCCAGTATTACTAGCACTAAAATTCCTGACACTTTTTGACCAACGAAAATAAGAAAATAACAGAAAAGACCAAGTTTAGACCATTTCATATATCCCTTACAAATAAGCATGACTGTGTGTGTGTTTTGTCCAAGCTGGCGAACTTATCTCCAGGGCCATAAAGCAAACATTCACTGATGGGGATGTAAGAGCTGCATATGAGGTGAGATACACATTACTAACTCAATTTGAGAGTGTCTATACTCTGGGGCCAGTTGGCAGCCATGCCAGTAGCTTGGCCAGCCTTTGGCTTCTTCTTTGTTGTTGATGTCTGCCTGGTAAGCACTGTGACTGCAATTCATTATGCCTTGGAGTTGACAACACTTAGAACCTGTGATTAATGCATTTGCAACCTTTTGCTTAGGGGAATTAGGAATTCTTGCCAGTTTATCAACTTTGCTTATTCACAGGCACAAACTTGTCTGTTTTGGGGGCAAATGAAAAAAGACCAGAGAGGAAAGCGAGAGCAGAATCAATAGCATGGTACACCGTGGCCTAAATGTATATAAGGAGTTTGTTTTTGAGTTGTCAGCAGTTTCCAACAAGCCGACCAGTTTTAAAGGGGAGCTGCATTATAGCTTTGGTCTGAGAGATCACAAGTGAGACCTGCACAAGATTCTATTATAACGTGCCCATGTTGTCAAAAAATCTATAGAATAAGAACAATATGACATATCATAATGTTCATATGCAGAAATTTTGATTTCTAACCATTTTCACGGTGCAGGGATGGTTAGCAGCTTTGCCTGAATTTTCATATTTCATATTTGATGTATATATTTTTTTCCCACATCTAATAAAATAAAACACATCCAGACAATTTGGGTCACTACCATTTAGACTCTACAAAAAACAGCAGTTTAGGCTTGCTCTGGGGGTCAGGCATATGGGTTCTGTAAAGCGTCTTGAGACAATTTGACTGTAATTGGCGCTATATAAATAAAATTGAATTGAATTGAATTGAATTTATATATACAGGTCAATATTTCACACCCCAATTAACCTTAGGACTGTGTCGGAGGAAACTATGGTCCTCTACATACAACACAGCATCTAAACACTACGTGCCATATTTCTATACTGAGTTGTGCTTTTAAGACACCCACTGTAAGGCACATTCCAACTGAATTCTCAGAATAACCTGAGTTCACTTTAAATCTATACTCTGATCTAAATACGATAACAGCACAAGTTTCTAGTCATGTGTGGCTGAACTGTCAGATCTGTTTAATTTTGCTTCTTTGCTCCAGCATACAAGCGTGCTCTTATGAGATAACTGCTGTCTGTGTCCTTTGCAAGGACATGAATAGTAATATGGCTGACCTTCAGTAAAAAACATTTATGAGTCCCTCTGAACAGAACATAATTATGCGGATATTTACCTGCTAATCTATGGCTACTGACAAATGATAGCCTATTAAACTGAATGATATTAACACATAGCTGAACAATTTTAATACATTCCCCTTTCGAATCCAGTAGTCATGACTGTTGAACCTCATTACCTTCATGGAAGAAGATCTTACCCACATCATAATATCTCTTTAAAGACCTTTGTCTTGTTCTGTTTCTCAGCTAAGCATGCACACATTGAGACTGCCTTGCAAACCCACCAAAACTTCCATCCTGTTATCTAACTCAGCCCTCCAGGCTAAATCACAGTGATAGACGAAGTGTGTAGTATGAGCCTAAAAATTCACATGGATAGAGCAGTAAACACAGGGACAGATAAAGGGTTTGTTTTTCATTGGTGTTGAAAAAAGTTGACAATATTGCTGAATTACAATGTTCACCAAGTGGCAAGTATTATGCAAATGAGTGTCAAACAAATACCAGCTACTAATTGATCATTCTAATTAACACACACACACACACACACACACACGCACACACACACAACACACACACACACACACACACACACACACACACACACACACACACACACACACACACACACACACACACACACACACACACACACACACACGCACACACACAGGATAGAGTTCAGGGATTGTTATGCACACTCAAATGTGTAACCATAACAATCCCAAGTTGAATTTTTAATTTGAGTTGTTTCATTTCTTTTCCCAATGCTGCATTTTGACTTGGTGTCTTTGGAATTGAATAAAATTCATAAACAAAGCATCCTTGTAGTTTTCCCTATCAAATATGTGCAATTGTCTCATGTTACACACTCGGTCTCACACATTATAGGCTATGGTGGTGGAGGAAGAAAGAGACAAAATTAGAACAACAGAGAGGGAGGGGGGTTTCCTCTCCTACAGGGAAAACATAAATAGACTGGAGATGCTCTATGGCAATGGATTTGCTATAATACCGTTGAATGTTGCATTCAGATACACTTTATTTGGGTCAAGCACATAGAGAGGAAATGCCTTGTAGATGTTGGATGTTGTTACTTACCATTTGGAAGCTTGTGGCTGTTCTCCATCAGCCATGCGAACAGGTTGGCAAAGTTGCAGTTGCACACCCAAGGGTTGCCCTCAAGTCTTACCACTCGCAGGGAGGGCAACTGACTCAGTGCCCCCACCTTTAGGGTAGACAGAGCATTACGCTCTAGTTCGAGTTCTCTCAGGGAGGTGAGGCCCAGGAAAGCATCCTCACTCACCATGCTCAGATATGGATTGTTTCCCAGTCTTAATTTGATCAAGCTCCGGGACTCCCCAAAAGTCCCCTTGGGGATTTCAGTCAGATTGTTGCTGCCCAGGTCCAGGAAGACCAGCCTGGAAGAGGTGCTAAGGGTCCCTGGTTCTATGTGGGAGAGGGAGTTGTTCCGGAGGTCCAGGTAGACCAAGTCACTGTACAGAACCAGGAAGTCCGAGGGGATGCGGGGTATCCAGTTGTCAGCCAGCAAAAGCCTGCGCACATCCAAGGGGATCTCATCGGGTAGACGGGTGAGCCCACGGCCGCTGCAGTCCACAGTGTGAGGATCTGGGCACAAGCAGGTTGCTGGGCAGTTTTCCCCCCGGGTCCATAAGACAGAGGACAGCAAGATGAGGATAGGTTGAAACCAGCAGACACATGGCAACATGGTCAAGGGGGTGAAATGAGTGAGAGGAGAAAGAGGCTTGGGGTGAGGACGAACAGGAGTGGGTGGATGGGGGTTGAGAACACGAGGGTGAGGGTCAGAGGGCAGGAGATTGGGACAAGGGAGGGGAAGGGGTGAGTGAGGGGGAAATGAAAGGGGATCAGTCCTCCTGAAGGAGCATCCTATCTTTATGGAGATATCTGGAAGAGCTCAGAAACTGTGAGATGACAGAGCAGCGGCGAAAACTGTTTTCCAAGAGATCATGTAGCAAACAGCCTGGATAGAATATCAGCCTGCCTGCTTTGAATGAGCACAGAGAGGGAGATAGTAAGCAGGAGGTAGCAGGAGAGCCAGCAAGATCGAGCTCAACAGAGAGGGGAGGGTAGCTTAAGAAAGGTAAATAGACACGAGCGAGCCGGGAGTGAAGAGAAGTCGGGGGCACAGACAAGGGAGAGGGGGGTTGAGGAGGAGGCTCTGTCCGCCACACTACCCCACAGTTGGTCTGGCGGCAGTGACAGACAAAGACAATAAGGTCTCTGACACAAAAGGATATATGAAGCTGTGATTCAAGCATGACAAGCAAAGATTAACATCGCTGCATCCCTCCATTAGTCCCAGGTCTCTGTGTAGAAAAGCTTGCTGGTCTGAAAAGAGAGAGAGAGAAGCTCACGGAACATCGCTCAAGTGTGTGGTAAGGTTGTTCCCCCCACCTTAATATTCCCTCTCTATCTCCCAATGCCCTGCAGCATGCTGTAGAAACACAGCACTGCTCAACGTTACGCTGTCCAACACCGTATCAAGGATGTGTGGGAGAGAATCCAAATGTCCAGGCAGGAGCCTCGTGGATGTAGATTGTAGTGCTGAGCTGCACACAGCCATGCCAATCCAATGTCTGCCTCTGAATCTACCACCGTTTATCTCATGCCCTCTCCCCTCTCCTTATTTCCAGTGGTGGGCGTGCCTGAACCACGCTGTCAACATGTGATGTCACTTCCTATAGTGGGAAGGAGTGATGATTGGTTGTATCAAAAATCTGAAATACAGAAGATGTGTACAATGCTGCTTATTTCAATGTGTATTCAGCTATTTATCTTTAAATAGTATATTAACAATACTGAGGGAAATTATATTAAATGTATTTTCGTTCTTTATTTCCACCTTTTCATTTGTTTTGTAATCATTTGATACCATTGCTTTGACACTGGTTTGACAATTCTATCCGAAAACACCTTTGGTGATTCTTTATAGTCTATAAATGGAAAACTATGCCCTTTTAAAATACACAGTGTTAACCTCTATGCCTCTAAGGTTTTGTTGCTTATTTTGTTTCTATAAAACTAGCATCAGCACAGTTTTGGTGTAAGATTAAAATGCTATGACAAATCATATGTCCTCTTGAAAAATGATCTTAATTTATTGTTTTTCCATTTGTGTATTTTTATTACGTCACTGTTATTGAAAATAAAATAGAGGTGCAGTGAGTTTTAATCTATAACGGAGAGAGGAGCATTCATTTAGAATTTGTATTGAATTGCCCAAATGGGATTTTCTCCAACAAGTAAATGCAATTAGACCAAAGTTGTTGCAGGTGATGGCGAATTAGACCCAAGGAGGGTAACGTGAAATTTTACAGAAAATAGTGTTGTCATGCATGGTAATTGTCTTTTTTTCCAAGAAGACAACATATTTACAATGCAATTTTAATATCAATAATAGGTTTGCACACAATCATGCACACATGGATAAAACTGAACACACTGTAACTCATAGCAATCGGGCAGTGGGCAGTAATATTTAACTCACTTCACAACATCTTCATTAATCTAATAATACCAATCCTTGTTTAGTGAAGTCAGAAGAGTCTGCAGCATCAAAACAGTGACTTTGTGTCACAGAGATGAGAGAAGCTCCGTCATCAAAAATAGAGATCCCAGTTGGCATTTAGTGTAAGTTAAAAAACACTAAAAGCTGAGGCAGCTTAAATTCTTTCCTGCAAGCACATTTCAAGTTAACATCTCACAGTGATAATTCCATTTAGTGCTGCACTTTCACATAATGCTTACATATTTATTTAAACTGAGAGCTTGATCTGTTCTTTAAAAGTCTATGATTTTAAAGCATTTTCTTCCTGTGAAATAGAGTGATACAACTGATCTCTAGAGAATCACTTATGACACAAAAACATCCTGCTGAACAGAATCAAATAAGGAAATCAACAGTCATTTTTGGCAAAAAAACAAAAAAATAGAGGAGGATGTTAGTGTATTTGTATGGATGTCTATTAAAAAATTATACATGAAGACACATACTATATACACTACCGTTCAAAAGCTTGGGGTCACTTAGAAATGTCCTTATTTTTGAAAGAAAAGCAGTTTTTTTTCAATGAAGATGACATTACATTAATCAGAAATATAGTCTAGATATTGTTAATGTGGTAAATGACTATTCTAGCAGAATTGATTATTCATAGAATATCTACATAGACGTACAGAGGAACATTTCCAGCAACCATCACTCCTGTGTTCTAATTCCACATTGTGCTCATTAATGGTGTTGAAAGGCTAATTGATGATTAGAGAACCCTTGTGCAATTATGTTAGCACATGAATAAAAGTGTGAGTTTTCATGGAAAACATGAAATTGTCTTGATGACCCCAAACTTTTGAACGATATTGCATATCTTCAGCTCTGATAACTACATTAGTGTACCAGTAATCATAGTTTCAATGCTGTAGCACTGAGAAATACTAGATGGCAGGTTTAAAAGAAAGTGCTATCTTTTTTAGAGATCTTTTTTCTTTACATGATGATGGTGCACAGAACAACATGACACTAGTATCTGCAGTTGCTGCTGTTGGTTGTCATACAATGACAGCTGATCCTTTATAATCTCTTCACTTTTTTCTTCAGTTGATCTGATTAATGTGTTGTGTAACTCTCTTGCGGTATCACACCTGTCCACCAGCTGTCACTGCTGAGTTTCCTGTCTCACCTTATCACCTTAGTCAGTCATCTACCCAGAGTTGCACCTCATGTGCTCACTGCTGCCCTCGTGAACTAGTAACACCTGGAAATGAAATACTTGTCGTACATCTAAGTGCATGTAAGGCAGTATTAGGTATAAATGGATCACTTTAACTACATTTACTGAACTGTAAGCAAACCCGCTGTAAAATACTTAGCTATGCAGATCACTCCTGAATAAAATAAAGGACACTAAGGTGGGCATGTGGTGTGGCCTGCTTTGAGATTCATTTGTCCATGTCCTGCTGCCATTGAACATCTTGCTAAGTGACTAATGCTGGAACTCATATTAGTCATTCCGTTGTAGTAGAGGTTTGTTTTTCTTCATTTTTGTAGTATTTGCTCATAGCTACCAGGACACAACTGCAGGAAAAGCTTTTCTTGGAGACAAAAGGCACATATTAAACAAGAGAAGACATTTGCACTGCCCTGTGTCTGTCAGCTGATTAATTGCTAAGCGGCTCGGTTGAAATGGACTCTGAGATACTTAAAAGGGAGATGACTCACATTGAAATGCGACTAGAGCGCTGCCACTGACGGATATAATGGCTACTCTGTTGCTGAGGGCAGTCATGCAGATGTCCAATCCCCAAACGCAATCGCCAGAGTCTCTTGACAACAATTTGTCAGTGTAAAAAGCCCTGAAAGTGTTTGTATGGGGTTAGCAGACCTTCAAGTCTACTGGCTATCTTGTCATCCATTCATATTAGTGCTGCATTCACAAATACTTTAGCATAACTTCAGCTATTATAAATTCCACTTCTACAACTTTTTCTTATTCCCAGCTAACATTAAGACAGCTAAGTGTGCAACCTTACTGGTGAGTGGTGAAGTAAAATGTACAATTGACATTATTAGTGTAGATACAATTATTAAAAAAAAAAAAACATGATTGTTTAAACCTTGTGTATTCTTAATGGTGACCTGAAATAGTAGACTTAGATTTCTGATTATTTGTAAAGGCCTATAGCTATTTTTAATTAGATGCAGACTGGCATGTCTTTATTATAACGTTTATTTTTTTCCAATTGAAAAGCTATTCATGCTTCTCTTAAACTGTATAGATAAAGTTTAATTAATGTTTCTCCCAACATGTTATTACAAGCTCTGACTCCAGAAGACAAGCTGTGTCTGTATTGATCATCTGCCCCAGGTTTCATTGCTATTCAGCGCAGCTTTGTTATCAATGTTAGTTTAAATAGTTTGTGTAGCAACAGCTCTAATGTTCAGTAATAATTAGCTAACCTGATAGCATATATGCTATCTCTCCTCTGAGTGAAGACTGGATGCAAAACCTGGTATCAACAGCAGCTGCTTGGTATGCCCGACCATTCACAACAACCTTCTATGACATTGTTCAGCACTAATGAAGTTTATTTGAAGCAACGAAGACTTTAGCTTCCTACCATGGCACTGGACATAAACAGATTTCTGTATTTGCTTAAATACACATTATTTGGAGTTTTTTTTTTTAAGAATATAGTCTTCAAAAAATTATTATCCTAAATATATTCAACACTAATTAGTAATGTATGACTTTTCTTAAAAACTGTAAAATATTTACAAGAATTTTCTGAAATATCTATAGGGAAGCATAAAGGGAAATTCCATTACTGGCGTTCCATTACTGGCCATGGTACATGAAGCACACAAGGATCCTTTAATCAAACTCATCTTTCAGGACTGTAAATCTCTGCTACAGGGCAAATCAAAGCTACTCTGACAGCAATGTCCCCCAGCATATTACAATGACGTGCATTCAAAATATATGTATCCATGTTTTACAAGTAGAGTATTGCTCTTTAGCCCCCAGGAAGACTGAAAATTCCATGTTTTCCTTCACTTTGTGCCCCTCTAACCTTGAAAACTCGAAGAAAACAATTTCATATTGAGTGTCCACAAGAGGAATGGACAGAGAAGTGCCTTCTCAACTGCTGCTTGCACAAATTGATTTTCTAGTCTTTGTAGCAATGACACATAACCAAGGTGTTAAAAGTAGTGCATGTGGAACATGAGAGAGGGAAACAAGCCAGTGCTTGAGGGTTTAGTGACCTTGTCAGTGGTGATACAGCTTCAATTTGGGTTGATGTTATTGATGTTTCCTCAGGTTGTGGATTAAAATACAATCACGCTGCGTGATTTATTACTTATACATGCAAACCGCTGTCATCAGATGAAAGGCAACAGTCATTCTGAGACCAATGTAAAATTTGTAATGTGCAGTTATCTTGTTTCTTACCACATATCTGAGAGCAGATTTTAGAGTGTGAGTAAAGGTTTGCTGATTCTGCATTTGCAAGTTGGTGTTAGAGGCTGCACAGTGGGTTGGTGTTTAGCACTTTCACCTTGCAGCTACAAGATCTCCAGTTCGCATTGCGGCCTTCTTTTTCTGCATGGAGTTTGCATGCTCTCCCTGCGCATCATGGATTTTCTCCAGGTATTCCGGCTTCCTTCCATAGTCCAAAAACATGCTAAGTTTAGATGGTGATTCTAAATTGTCCATAGGGGTGTAAGTGTGATTGCTTGTCTCTATGTGTAGCCCTGTGATAGACTGGTGACCTGTCCAAGGTGTCCCCTGCCTTCATCCTAAGTCAGCTGGGATAGACTCCAGCCCCCCTGCAACCCTATGAGGATTAAATGGTGTATAGACGATGGATGCTGAGAGAATGGGATGAGTTAGTAAGTGTTTGTGCATGAAAGCTGACTTTGATATAAAAGTTGATTTATTTATTGAGTGTGGTTCAGTGGCCTGGTGGTCCCCCTGTCAAATCCAATCTTCCTCCCTTTGATTTCTGCTTCATACAACTATCCAAAAAAGACACAAGTACTATACACCACATTAGCGTCACAGGGGGACTGGAGTCTATCCCAGCTGACTTAGGGTGAAGGCAGGGGACACCCTGGACAGGTCACCAGTCTATTGCAGGGACAATTTGTTTTTGGACTGTGAAGGAAGCCAGAGAACCTGGAGAAAACCCACACATGCATAGGGAGAACATGCAAACTCCATGCAGAAAGATCCCTGGAAGGTAGCAGACGCAAACTGGGGATCTTGTAGCTGCAAGGCGAAAGTGCTAACCATCAAGCCACTGTGCAGTCCCCCCCAAAAATAATCCATCAATTAAACAAAGAAAAATTTGTCTTGTGTCTGGTGTTCCATTTCTATCCTCAGTAAGCAGCTGAATCTAATAATTTTTTTAACCCTTATTTATTCAGCTAAGTTTTATTGAGAATGCCCCTATCTTCTGCAGGAACATCCTCACCACAGTCACACAGTTACACATATTCACACCTTAAAGCTGCCCCATACAACCATTAATCTGATCTGTTGTACATGGAGCATTTCCCATGAACTCTTGGGGTTAAGAGCCTTGCTCAAGGCTGTTAGCACTGAGGAAAGGCCAAGCACTATTACACATTCCAGCCCAGATTTATCCTGCCGCGTCAGTGCTCAAATTGGCAACCTTCTGCTTCTGTAACCTTTAGGGCATTACTGCCACTTCACTAAATCTATACAAAAGCAATGAAAAGCGCTTTACATACAGTATTATTATGCAGATTTACACATGAGATACTATCACAAGTACCTCAACTTGTTCACTCCCTCACATTTCCATGGATTAGAACAGTACAGGATTAAACTGCTGACTGGACAGTCTTACACATCGGCATACATGCAGATATACCATGTTATCCCTAGAAACTTCAGTAAAAAGGGCTTCTCTTTTTTAGGTTCTCAAAGCTGTTTCACCTCTTGTCCAAGAGGCATCCTCAGTTCTAACTGACTGATGGGGAATTATAATGACCTGAAAGACTGAGAATCTATGAGACATATGCCATTTAACTTTCACCACGGCTTGTGTCACTTTGCACTGAAAATAACATGATCTTTCATAAATGAGGATCACCATCACAGTACAATCCCTGACCTCTTGCTGCTAAAATTAACCAACTGACCAACTGCAGCTGCATATGAAGGCAAATTAATCCCATGCTAGATACAGATTAGATGAAAAGGGGATAGTCCTGTGTGAGTGCTTGTAAATGAAAGTAAGAGCTCCAGGGTTGCAGGATAAAATGCATGGGAGGATTAGTTTAGGTTTCCAAGGCAGGGCTCAGAAAACTAATCTTCACAAGACTTTTGGCTTGTGAAAGTTCATTTCAATTGCATAACTCACATTGCTAAATAAACTATGCTATTTTAATTAATCTAGCAAAGCTTCCATTACACATCTCATAGTAGACACACTGCAGGCATCAGTATATCAAGGTCCAGGGACCTAGAGTCTCACATGCCTGTCAACACCCTCTTTGAATCCATTTCCATTCAGTGGCTGATTATTTCATTTCTGCCCCCTTACCCAAAGCTTTTAGCTCTGAGAAAGAATGGAAGAAGTGTAAACAGAGAGTGAAATGCTAACAAAATAAAAGGGGGGGGGGGGGGGCAACAACCCTGCAGGTTATTTTTTGTGTGTCACAACCATTATAAGTCAACAGTAGCGCTCCCAGCATGCTGAGTAAATGTGGGCCCTCAGTGGGAGGGCCTTCCCTGTGGATCAGCCAGTGTGAGAGCAGAGAAGCTAAGCACTCTCCTGCTGCAATTAAAGAAAAGCTCATCAATAAATGATGAATGTCAAACACAGCGTGATGTTTGGCCTGGTAAGAAGACTAGTATCCTATGTAGATTCATGGTCGCAGCAGGGCAGGAAACAAGGGGTGGCCAAGTGGAAACAGAGACAGGAGACAAGAGGATGTTAGGAGGATCCTGCAGCAAATGTCACTTTGTCCCTTTCAACACTTCTCAGAATGTGGCAGCGGACGTTCAAGATATAGCAGCAGCTGTCATTTCTTAAGCCAACTACTCAGTGTTGGGATTCTGGGCAGCTTGCCCTGCACCGGCACAGGAAGTGAGATGGAGGACAGGGGTGTTCTTTATCAGCTAAGGGCACAGGTGAAGGAAGAGCTTGGGATTATCAATGCGAATATTACTGTAACTTAACACAATATTTCCAGCTTCAAGGTATAACTCTCACAACCCTCTCATGACCTGATCTTGGAAAAAGGGAAAGAAAAGGGCAGCTTAGCACAGTAATAGTTGATATTTCATGTCCTCAAATGACACGGACCACCAAGTCACGCATACAACTGTGTTTTCAGCTGTGTGATCACTGTTGCACAACTAACTGGCCTTCTCACCGCTGTGGGAAAGGTTCCATGTTTTGCCCGTTTTACCACTGGAGATGAGTGAGATGAGTCAGACTTATCATTGTTTCAGAAGCTCTCTGCATGTAGTAAAAGCCCACAGTGGTTGACAGTGGTGGAGTTACTTCCTCCTCAGTCCAGCAATAGAAATATTCGGACCACTCAGATTACACAGTCACCGTGCAAAACACTGCTGGCATGCAGCCTTTAATAACTGCTTCTTTAGCCACATGGACATGGGGGTATCTAAGGTTATTCATTTCTATTACTGCTCACGCAAAGTTTGCACGTTACCCTGGCTGGTAAAATCATATACTTACTGTATATCTGCCTTAATCAGATTACATTATTACTCCGACAAGGAACGACGGAGTTATGTGACGATCGGGATATGTTTTTCTGTCTGTCTGTCTGTTAGCAACATTACTCAAAAACAGATTAACAGATTTGGATGAAATTTTCAGGGAAGTCCGGAAAAGACACAAGGACCAAGTGATTAGAGTTTGGGACTGATGCAGCTGATAGTGTGGATTCACAAATTTGTTAAAGATTTCTGTGTCATTGTGAGATAGCGGAACAGCATCACTGTAACTATGACAACAAGTGAATGCTTCATTCAAGTGTTTGTTGACGATCACATGATTGTGATCCTACTACAAATAGACCGTTGTGGGCTTATCAGGACTTATCTGTCAGACATGATACAAGGAACAATTGATTAAATTGTGGCGGTATTTCTGAGTCCCATCAATTCTCGCCACCTGCTACATATTTAGGTCACACAATTCGGTATTTGTACATAACATACACATGCATAACACACGGCTGTGATCAGCGCAAGGTCATTTTGTTTGTGGGTACATCTATAATAAATGGCCAATTCCATAGTCCTGTGATTTCTGCCATGAATTTTTTCAAGATTTCAGCCGTTGGAAATGACACAATGACTAAGCAGCCTTGGCAGAGTACTGCGTTCTCTCGAGCTTTTCTTGTGATTAAGTTTACATGAGAATGCACTAGATAGAAGTGATTCTAGATAGTTTGATTCCTAGATTAAATGTACTCTTAGGTTTCATTGTAAGTTAGTAAGGCAGAAACTCCTTTGTCAAAGTGGGTACATTTTAATTCTCATCTTATTTTCATTCATGTGTCACTAAATATGAGTACATTTTCCATGTTATCACAGAGTGAAACTATCTTCAGTACATGCAAATCAATGTTCAAGCACATGATTATAAGTCAGAGTAAACTTACTTGAAAAACAAACAGTTGTTAGTAGAATTAAAAAGTATTACTTTGACTAATCAGCCTGTAACAGCTGCAGCTGAGTCATAGGTACAAAAACAATGTCCCTTACACTGGACATCATGTCTGATATCACTGTGTATTTGTCCACAAGTCCAAAAATACCGAACATCTACTGCGTGACTGGTCTGGAACGGTTGAAGAGACCTTTACTGTAAGCTTATAGGCCATTAAAAGATTAAAAAATAGAGGTTAAAGTCATTCATAAAAAATCACCTTTACTGTTTTTACAGCAAGACAGTGAGGCCTGTTGTGGCTATGAAATATTTAATTTGCAGTCTTTTACACTGCACAAGAAAAAAACAAATCTATATTTTATGGTATACTAGATCCCCGAAGTCCACAATAAACTTCCATGAATGTGGCTCTCCTTTAACCTGCTAGATCGCCATGGTAATTTATGCTTAACCTGCAAATCGACTTCAACAGCTGTCTCCCTTTTACCAGTTCTTTTCTAATGATTCTCTGTGAGCCGTAAAGATTTGCAGCTGAGGGAATATGATATATCTGCTAACATGTACAATGAGCTGTACGCTACTAATACCGCTGAACAAAACTGTGCAGTTACAGTACCACACACTTGTGTTGTCATGTTGACAGTCAATGTAGAAAACACATAAATATGTTTTTATGTTTACTCCTGATTTGCTGCCACAGTTTACACCATTACCACTGCAGCTATGGGAACACACATTAGAAAATCCTTAGTTTATTGAGCATTTATCACAAAGAATATTCAATCAATGGCAATAATTTCAGTTTGATTTAGCCAAAAACTAAAGTAACATCCTTTATTATGGGACAGTGTACTTCTGTGCTTCTTCAATATCTTGTTTAAATGTATGGAGGTAAAAGTTTCTGTCTAAAATGCAGCTGTCATGTTAGAAATAATACTGACAGTGCACCAAGTGATAAGATAGACATATTAATTTACACGATTATTAATTTTCTACTGTCTTTCCTCTCTTGCATAATTAACGGATTTGGATGAAATTTTCAGGGAAGGTCAGAAATGACACAAGGACCAAGTGATTACATTTTGGCAGTGATGTGGCTTATAGTCTGGATACATGAATTTGTTAAAGATTTCTGTATCATTGTGAGATAGCGGCACAGTGGCACTATAACTATGACTACAAGCAAACACTATGTCAGCTGTCTGCTGACGATCACACAGAAATGATACAAGGAACAATTGATTCAGCTGTGGGGGTGTTTCTAATCAATTCTGATTCGGTATCTGTACATAATGTATACATGCATAACACACGCCTGTGCTCAGCACAACGTCATTTTCTTTGTGGGTACATCTGTAACAAATGGACACATTCTATAGTGCCGTCATAGCTGACATTTTCAAGATTTCAGCCGCTGGAAATGACACGACTGAACAGCCTTGGTGGAGTACTGCGCTCTCTGAGTGCTTTTTTTGTTAGTTTTATTCTTTAAAAATCTCAATCACACCAACCTGAAGAAGAGCCACATTAAACAACATTATAATGTGAAAAGGCACAGAATATAAAGTGGATTCTGGTTTAATGCCTTATTTACTGCTAAACAGCTGGTGGTGGTAATGTGCCAAGAAATGGAGCAACAACATGGCAGAGGTAGAGAAGAAGAGGACTGCTGGCAAGCAAACATGAATGCAAACAATATAGGCTCCAAAAATAAAATAAAATAAAATGTATATTAAAAAAAATATGCTTTTCAAATGTTTTATGAGAAAGGCCACACATGTTGCACACTCAACAAGCCTGAATGATAAAATAATTTTGTTCACAAGAAACTTCATGGGGTACATTTGAACTCTCCAAGTCTGCATTATATCATTGGTAAATGAAAAACAATATCAAATAGTTTCTGCAGAGAACCTTCCATGACCTCTGCTTGTCCTCAGCCCACACGAAGAGCACCAGCTGTTCCGGTGTGTGCCTTTGGGTCTGTTCACGAAGATGTTATAAAATGACACCGTGAGATTTGAGCTGTCACTGGTTATGGCTGCTTTGTTCACTTGTCCCTGTCAGCTGTCAGAGGTTTCTGTGCATCAGGAGGAACTGCACCGTGAGTGAAGTCTCACAAACTGCAGGGCCTGTTCCCTGGATTGACAGACAGTAGTAAACAACCTCCAGCAGCAGCACTTGGGAATGATGCTCATACATGTGCAGATATACAAAAAGCACTCGCAGTCTACCATCACATAACAGTAAAGTGTGGTGATCTGAGATGCTGGAATTAAAATTTACCTTTTAAAATCTAAATATGTGACACCTTTAGAAACGCAATGGCTAAATATACTTCTCTTCTATTTGATGTGTACTATTCAGGAATTCATAATCATTTCAGTGAAATGTTATACCACGAGGAGCATCTCGGCCACACCGTAAACTGAAACCTGTTATCACGGAGTCAGTTAAGTTAATTGAATCTGGCCCCAGTGGAACACATGATGCCTTATTTTTGCAAATGATCTTGATTCGTCACTCTCGGCCAGCTGGCTATTTGAGAGTGATGCTGGCACTGAAGAAATCAAGATAGTGTGAGAAGAAACAGCCATATAAACACTGCAGCTACATCCTTCACCCCCAAGGATGAGCTCTGATTAACCATGCCCTTCTAACTGTGTTATCTCTCAGTGTGAGAAGAAGTAGGTGAGAGAAAGGGGGGCCAAGGCAGGAAGAGACAGAGAGTAAAACACAGAAAAGTAACTGTAAAACTAAAGAGGATAAGGTAATTACTAGGACGTAGGAAATCCGAAATATGACAGTAGCTCCATGGAATGAAACCATAAATGCACAAATTTGTGACAGCTTTCCCCGCTTCCACTCACGTTGCTCGCCACTCGACGAGGAGTGTGCCCTGTCAACCCAGGACTCTGCCCTGACTTGTCAACCTCCAACAGACACACACACCCACAAACAGACACACCTTCCTCTCCGTGCCAACTGCCAGAGCAAATGAGATGGTCGGTTGATCTCGCAGAGGGTTTGTATTACCCTCCTGCAACCGAGAAGCTCCACTGCTCTCTCTCAGCTGCGCTATTGAGGAAAGTGTTTATGTGGAGATCAGGGTTTAACTTTGCTCTCAGATGCCTGAATTTTTATTACTTCTCATCGCCAAATTCAGCTGCCGTCTGTAGGGTGTCAGCAGCTTAGTCTGAACATTTGCTGTGGTGGCAGCCTAGCGAGTTCATCTAATGGATTTTGTTTGGCATGCCTAACATAAATGTATTCATATACGGTGATGGAATCTATAGGCTTTCTTAAAGATCAGGCATATTGTAAGATACACTACCAGTCAAAAGTTTGGACACACCTTCGAATTTAATGTTTTTTCTTTATTTTCATTGACTATTTATATTGTAGATTCTCACTGAAAGCATCAAAATTATTAATGAACACATATGGAAAAAGAAAATCACTCAGAGAGCACAGTACTCCGCCAAGACTGCTCAGTCATCGTATCATTTCTGACAGCTGAAATCTTTTGGCAGAAATTACCGTACTATAGAATGTGGCCATTTAATATAGAAGTACCCACAAACAAAGTGACCTTGCGCTGAGCACAGGTGTGTGTTATTCATGTATATGTTTCATATGGATACCGAATCGTGTGACCTAAATATGTAGCGGATGGCGGGAATTGATGAGACTTGGAAATACCCCCACAACTTCATCAATTATTCCTTGTATCATTTCCCATGGATAAGTCCTGATAAGTCTGCAATGGCTGACTTGTAGTAGGATCTCAATCTTGTGATCGTCAGCAGGCGGCTGATGAAGCGTTCACTTGTTGTCATAGTTACAGTGATGCCAAGCTGATATCTCGCAATGATCCAGAAATCTTTAACAAATCTGTGGATGCAGACTATAAGCTGCGTCACTGCCAAAGTCTAATTGCTTGGTCCTTGTGTCATTTCTGACCTTCCCTGAAAATTTCATCCAAATCCGTTAGTCCATTTTTGAATAATGTTGCTAACAGACAGGCAGACAAACGCCATTCCTTAGTGAAATAATTATGTAGTAAATAAGAAAATGAGACATAAGTCAAAACATGTTTTATTTTTTAGATTCTTCAAAATAGCCCCCCTTTGCTTTGATTACTGCTTTGCACACCCTTGGCATTCTCTCAACAAGCCTCATGAGGTAGTCCCCTGAAATGGTTTTCCAATAGTCTTCAAGGAGTTCCCAGAGAAGCTGAGCAGTTGTTGGCCCTTTTGACTTCACTTTGCGGTCCATCTCATGTGACTGTGGAGACCAGGTTATCTGACGCAGCACTCCATCACTCTCGTTCTTGGTCAAATAGCCCTTAAACAGCCTGGAAGTGTGTTTGGGGTCATTGTCCCGTTGAAAAATACATGATCGTCCAACTAAATGCAAACCAATTGGGATGGCATGCCACTGCAGGATGCTGTGTATATGAAATGCTTAGTTTTGAATGATATTTTTTAGTCTGATATAGCCTTTCCTTAAAAAATGTTAAACGACCTGGTTGGAAACTTGAATAATTCTAAATCTACCAATATGCATTTTTAAGATTTTTTTTTAACTACCAGGTAAAAGATGTATTCTTTATCACTGAAAGTCCATTTGCTCAGCTTACACATTAATGCCTTCAACTAAGATTTGAAGTGAGCTCAAATTTTCTGCTTTAGAAGAATTCAAAAATATTCCTGAAAAACCATCATTACATTATTCTGCACAATAAAGGTCAAACAGTGACCAAAACACATACTGTACATCCGAAAAGAACTACAACCAAACATACAGCAGTTTCATTCCAGACATTACGTGATTCTACTGATTGACCAGCACCATTGTCAGCAATGTTTTGCATGAAATGCTAATGTCTTACAGTGACAGTGACAGTGCTTGCACGGCATGACAGTCAGTCAAGTGATGGACCAGTTAAATGATAGTACCATTGCCTGAGCTGCCATGGGTAAAACAGCTGATTTTTCAAGCAGCACCTTTAGAATTATTCTGATGATTAAAGTATCTGTATGCAGAAAATACAGTAAAAACACTCTACAAAGAGACACTGTTGTGCTGTCTGCATACGCGACTGAACTGACCTTGCATTTAACTCTCTTTAAAAAATTCACAGTAAAACGTCAATAATCATCTATTAAAAGCAAACCATGCTTACAGGACTTTGCGTGGAGGCAGAGATTCACAAGGCAGCAACTTTGTGAAAAACTTTCTGTAAAAACTTAAACAAATATGATGACTGCAACTTGACCTTAGTTGCAGAGATATTAACAAAGGGGCTTGACATGAATCTTCATTTCACTGAGAATTATGTTTGATACAATGTTATCAAAATCTGTGTTTGGTAACACTCCACCCACACACACACACTTTCCTCAGACTCATCTAATCTTATTTATCGCTGGTGCAATCCCTTTAATTTCGGGACACGATGAAGAGTGGCCGAGCTAGAATGTTGCATCATCATCAGTCATTCATTGTCTCTTTCTCTCTCTTTACACAGAGTCTTACAGAGAACAGACACATGCGTACGCACACACACAGACACACACACACATGCACGCACGCACACACATGCACACAAAAGATTTGCAGGAGAGCAGAACACAAGGACAGCCTCCTACACCCAGCAGCCCCTCAGGCTCTGTGGAATAGCACTAGTGGAAAGGGCAATGTGATTGGCTTTTCAAGGGAAGTCTCTGACTTTACCCTTGGTCTGGCTATTGTGAGTATGGCAGAGATAAAAATAAATAAACACAAACACACACATATAGGGAAAGAGAGAGATGTATAGGTGCTGCTCATGATGGTAGACAGTAGTACAGGATGCACAGATGGACCAACCCATGAGGCTAAGATTAAGAAAAACATCTGTTTCTCATCTAACTCTCTGGCTAGAAACAACAAAACTAATGCACCGCTGTCATAGCAGAGTTCAGGCCTAATGTGGAGTGTTTGCAAAAATACAGCGATTGAACTAGTGCATGGTATACGTCATAAAAGATATCATAGCATGCATTTCACATGAATATAATTGCTTTGGAAGACAGACAGATACGTCTTGAACTATATTATTTTGGTTAAAAGTCATTCCTTACCAGTAATTTGGTTTTCTTAATCATTTTACCAGAACACTAATGGCATATATCCATCTGTACTTACTGTACTGTACATGCATGCTTTTAGACCATGCTATCCACCTAAACTTATGAGCAATAATGCCTCTATATCATAAAAATGCAAACTACAATTGCAATTGCTGTGTGTATATATGTGTATATATATATATACGTGTGTGTGTGTGTGTATGTGTGTGTGTGTGTGTGTGTGTGTGTGTGTGTGTGTGTGTGTGTAAATATAACTATTTACAGTTAAAACGCTCTTTGCAAGACAAACTTCATCATGATTCAGAATTATTTCAAGTATGTTTTTTGCCCTTTCTTACTCTGATTTAGTTTAGGTTTACTTATTTGTTATCTTGGACTCAAAACTATGAAATATTTTGGCTGAATGTTGAGAATTTCATGTTTTCAGACCTGAGAATTTTAATATTTTCACCCTCAACACATCTGAGCCAGGAACCAGTTTGAGAGTTTAGTGTTTGACATCACATCACCAAAAATGACAATATTTGTCAGAATGTCTCAGGAATTGTCCAAAATCTTTGTTCTGTATCTCAAGCATATAGTGCCTCCATTTATATATATATATATATATATATATAATGGCATGCCGTTTAGGAAATTATATATATATATATATAATCTAGAATTCTGAATATATGGAATGAAAGTCGGAATATATTGAATGAAACTGAATATATATATAATGAAAGTCTGAATATATGGAATGAAAATCCGAATATATGGAATGAAAATCTGAATATATGGAATGAAAATCTGAATATACTGAATGAAAATCTGAATATATGGAATGAAAATCTGAATATATTGAATGAAAATCTGAATATATGGAATGAAAGTCGGAATATATGGAATGAAACTCGGAATATATGGAATGAAAGTATGAACATTATATATATTCCGACTTTCATTCCATATATTCAGAATTTTTTTTTTTAATATATATATATATATATATATATATATATATATATAATTTCCTAAACAGCATGCCATAATATGTATATATATATATATATATATATATATATATATATATAATATGATGCTAATGGTTAAACAAAATGTGATATTTAGTTATACAGAAAATAAAGAGATAAAAGATATTTCTCTTTCAACTGAAGCACACTCCACAGCTAAAACATTAGGGCAAATGGGTTGTAATTTGTAAGAAAATGACATATGTGAAGAATTTGTTTTGGGGATAAGGCACCTCATTATTAATCTAATACCTCTTTTTCATAAGAGGTATGAGGCCTAAAATCTAAAATCAATGTCTGATAATGATTTTATATATTTCTAATTATCAGCAAATCCCTTAGGCTCCTTGTCTGACATACAACAGTAAAGATACTTCTTCATATTTTGGTCTTTTTTTTATTAGAGGTGTTAGCAGTGACAAAAATACAGAGCATCAGCAGAGTTTATCTTTAAGACCATCTTTGCTTCCATTTAGCAGCATTTTCTTATACCACCACAAAAAGTGCAGTGGAGGAGGTGAGTGGACAGGACCAGAGACCTGAGAATGCATCCTACCCAGTCACATCCTACAGACACTCTACTCTGGTTCTCTTCTTTGTTTCTCTTTTTTTCTTGCAGTGTTTCAGCAGAACTAGAGTGTTTTCTCTTTTATTATTAAATAAAAAATCATTCCCAGATGATGTCACTGAGTGTGTGTACTTAATCTAACAGTGATGGCTGCTTTGCATGTGTCACAATATAGAAACAGCGGAGAGAATCAAGTCTGTACAGGGCTCACATGCATTCTGAAAATGGTCCAGTAGTTAAATGATTTGAAAGCACGATATCTAATGAATAATGCGGCAAACCTTTTACTCTGGTAGGGAACAGCTGAGCACAAGGTTTGTCTGGTTTATTCCAACTAAGGATCTGCTGGGAAAGTGGGTCTAAAATCCTCTATGGATTGGCTACAAAAACACTGCAGAGAACCCATTGTGAAGATGTCACACATTTAGTGCGCTCAGTGACGGCAGAAAGTCCCTGAGGTTCGGGCACGTGCAAAAATAGATCTGCTTTGATTGACGGGCTAAAATACAACCAGGGATTTCCAGTGAGAGCTGTGATTTACATAATGAAGTAAGAAATCATCCTGTGGAAGCGTGCAAACCTCTGTATATACTACAGTATGGACATTATTAAAGACAAACAGCACAGCTGTCAGAATCACATGCAGTTTTCAGACTTTATGAGCACATGTTAACATGGCAAATGAATTGTAATCTGCTGATGCAGGGATGTGGAAGTCACATGAAGCCTAATGACCTTGTCGTCTGCCAGAGGGACGGGTTGATTGACAGGCCTTCCTCTCTGACAGCTGCCTCCCAGACCTCAGCAGCTGAAGCAAAATAATGGCTCTTCTGGATTGGAACAAGAAGTGTCCCGGCTTATCTCATCATCACGGAAGGAGTTTTGAGGATGTGAGGACAGTTCACAAGTTTCCTTTGTGGACCAGTCAGTGCTCACATCATAGGAAACCATCATGCTTTCATGTTTTGACAGACCAAAGACAGATCACAGCTCTTACATCAGCCAGAGGTCAGCTCCTCTCAGTCAGATGGGCTGCATCTGAGGCCAGGGTGTTAGTTATCTTTTCACCCAACCACACATCATCAGTTTATGCTTTGCTTTCTCTCAACAGCTGCAAACATGAACCGATTTCCCTTGAGCTCGGAGGAGGCCAGTCCTTGAGTGTTTCCTTTTTTATTGCAGGGCTTTCAGCACCAAGGAATTGCCAAGTATTGCCAAGCAATTCAGCTTTTTCCAGTAGTTCAAATGTCAGTCGTGAGGTTTCTCAAACGGTTTGTTGCAGCACTCAGGCATTCTCAAGCATCTTGGCATGATATTGTTTTGTCATGTCCACAGCTGCACTTCATCATTAATGTGTCCCCAGCACAAGCTCAGAGGTCAAGAGGTCCAGCTGAGAAATGGCTTGAAATGATGACATCATTAGCTCAGTGCCAGTGGGCAGCGTGATGGTAGGCAGAGGGCATGCAGGGTGGCACTGCAGGGTGGAGTGACAAAAATAACACAAGTGTAAATTTCTGCCTTGCTCTCCTGGCCAGTGGAAACACGATAGCGTTCTCTATCTAGCACTTCACTATCGCATCGTGTCTGGCAGCGGACACTCAGACCGATTTCACCAAATAAATTCTGTTGTGTCCAAGAGGGGTGTCGAGGCCCAAGGTTGACAGTGTTTCTGTTGACAGATTCATGAAATATGTGTTTCTGTTTCAAGTCTGTCCAAAAGGAGATAAAATTAGACAGGGCACTGTGTGTAGGGGCACTCAGACAGAATGCGTAATTTAATTGAAAGGCACATTAACTTTGAAACAGCTAATGAAAGAGATGGAAACACAGAGACAGAGGCAATTTCAATTGGTGCGAGTTGAAGTGGGCGGAGATAGTTGCCAAGGAGATAAGTCCTGTGAGTATGAGGTGTGACTTGTGCATCACAGATTTTTTTTTTTTAATCTACTATTCCTCCCTCCTCTCCTTGATATATCTCAGTCCTTCCTCCCTGCGACGTCAGAGATCATGTTTCAGCCCCCCATCACCTCCCACCGTCACAGAGAATACGTTGGTGGGGGCCTCTCCTGTTTTCCTTTTTCCAAGATCACTGTCAAAGTCATGGCTTCACATGTGGTAGGTGAAGGAAAATATTTCTGACTGTCACATCTCCCTCCTGTTCACAAGTAGTCAGCAAGTGTGCGAATGTTCTGTCAGCACATGCCACTCTGACCACACACACTCACACACACACACACCCACACACACACACACACACACACACACACACACACACACACACACACACACACACACACACACACACACACACTGGAGGAAAGAAATGACATTTGGAATTTGTGCAACATTTCACTATTTCCCCTAAATCAGTCGTGGTAGCCATATTTTGAGGCGGTGAATGGATTCTGGGTGACATGTAGAGATTTTACACGCACATAATGGCATGCATAAAGAAATATATGCATGCCCTCCCCAATTGCTACCAAGTTACATAAGAAAGGATGCAAACTTATCTGGTTGTAGTTTTCAGAAGGGTCAGTGCATACATATATATATATATATACATATATACATATATATATATATTGTATATATACTATATATGTTATTTATTATCATTATTATTATCGTTATCTGCTTCTTTTAGCTTTGTAGTTTCTCACTGAAATTCCGGAGTCAAACCATGACCCTAGGGAGATTTCAGAGCTCAAGAAATGGACAGCGTTTTTCTAATTATATGGGCACTTCCAAGTAGAACAATCTTCTGGAGTTCTGCAGTAGTTGGTTTTCCTGGTATTTCCAGGAGTCGCTTCTCCAGTCCTTTCTTGATAAGGCCCAATGCTCCAATTACGACTGGTATTGTTGTCACCTTCATTCCCCACATCCTTGTAACTTCAATTTCTAGATCTTTGTACTTTGACAATTTCTCAACTTCTTTGATGCTAATATTCCTTTCAGATGGGACTGTCATGTCAATCATCAGGCATGTCTTCTGATCTTTGTTCTTAACAATAATATCAGGTCTGTTGGCCGTTATCTCCCTGTCTGTGTGTACCAGCATGTCCCAAAGCACTGTGACATTGTTGTTTTCAGTAACTGTTTGTGGTTCATGCTTATACCATTTGTCTGCTGCTTGTAGGTGGTAGTGCTTACAAATCTTCCAGTGTATGTAGCTTGCTGCCTTGTCATGCCTTTGGATGTATTCCTTCTTCGCTAGCAATGGGCAGCCTGACACAATATGGTCAATGGTTTCCTCATACTCATTGCATATTCTACATTTGGGATCTGTTCCATCTTTAATGATTCTGTGGTGGTACGATCTTGTAGCCAAACTTTGGTCTTGTGCAGATATCAGCATTCCTTCTGTTTCAGCCTTAAGTCCCGAGCTTCTGAGCCATTGATGGGTTTGGTCTTGTTCTACATCTGGCTTCTTGACTCTGTTTGGGTATTGACCATGCATCGGTTTTTCTGCCCATTTCTCTATCATCTTCTTCAAGGCCTGGTTCTTTCCTTCTTGCTTGGTTCTCTTCGCAAACTTAGTGACTGATTCACAATCTTTCTTTATAACCTCTGGTAGTGCAAGCTGCTGCGCAAACTTTCTAGCTTCTTTTGTGATGGAGTAGAGTTTCTTACTTCTTTCATGTTGGTAAACCAGCTTTAATAATGCATCCTCAATTTTCTCCAGATAAGAATTCAGTCCAATAGTTGTTACTTTGTATGACATTTCAAGCTGAGTAAGTCCTCTTCCGCCAATCTTTCTTTGTAGGTACAATCTCTCAACATCAGCTTTCGGATGGTGCATTCGTTCCATTGTAAGCAGCTTTCTTGTCTTTGTATCTAATCTCTTTACTTCTGTGAGCTTCCAGTTAATGATGTTTAAACTGTATGTTACTACTGGAACAGCTAAAGTGTTGATGGCTTTGATCTTGTTTGCTGCATTTAGTTCACTCTTGATGACGAGTCTAACTCTTCGGTAGTACTCTTTTCTAATCTTCTCTTTCATCTTTGCATGCTGGATTTCATCTCCCTCATTGACACCAAGATACTTGTATGCATTTTCTTGGTCGAGTTCCTTTATGATGGTATTTTTGTCAAGTTGTAAATCAGATGTTGCGGTCAATTTTCCTGCTTTGGTGCTAAACACAAGCAAAACAGTAGTGGGGATAGCGAATCTCCTTGGAAGATACCACTTCTGACATTAATTGGCCTGGTGTCGATTGAGCCTTCTTCGTATGTGAGCTGCATAGTAGTCTGCCAGAATCCCATACTTGTCTGCATGAATCTGATCACAATTGGTGATATTCTGTATATTAGTATAATAATTATTATTATTATTACTATGATCATTATTACTATCATTAATATTATTATTCATTCACACATATGCATACACATGTGTACCCATACATACATACATACATTAAGATATTCCTGCCACGTGATTTAGATTATGATTAAAATGCCTTTACTTAGTAAAACTTCTTTCCATGGATACATTTTATTCATCAGAGATAATTGTTTTAAAATAATTTTGTGATCGAAACACATAATCTATTTATTGTTTTGTCAGCTGCATGTAGGTTAAAGGCTAAAGCACATTCATTTATGGGATCTTTTAGAATGGTAGAGATGCGAATTTTGCACAGCAGCTGTGTCAGATTACTGCAGATTCTTATTTTGCTTGAGTTTTCACGTGTTTTCTTAAACTGCAGCATGCTGAGATCTCAGGGACACCATAATTTTGACCTTATTAAAGCAGATTGTATAATCTGCCAGATGTGACCAAACCGCAGCAAAGTTTTCTCTGTGAGTTTGCCAGTGGCTGTGGTGAACTAACAGTGATGCAATATCTTACATCATTTCACCATCATAATCCACTCAGTATCAATCCTGCTTTTATGTCCTGATACAGCCATAAAAATAAACAATTAAACAACAGCATAATCAAAGACACTGAACTTTAAAACAGTGCTTGTTCAGTGTTTTGGTGTATAGATTCCAGATCACATTTGAAAGCCAGCTGACTAGTTTGTATCCTCTTAAACTTCATTCAGCTGATTCCAGATAGTGGCGCCATAACACTGCAGGCTGCCAGAGAATTCGTGGCAACAGGGCTTTCCTGGAGACGCTGGTCCCATCCAGAGCCTTTACTGCTGACCTTGTGTGACCATTATTGGCTGGTCATGAAGCAAGCTGCCCTACCCCCCTTCTCTTATGGTGGGAATGCAATGTGACACACTGTAAAGCTTTACCACTTGCTCTATGTGCTTCACAGTAACTGAGCTTTAACTGAGAAAGCAGCGGTTGACCTTCACACGTGAAACAAAGTGTTGATGATGCCATTTCTGTCTATATTTAGCATATTTCTTGGTTTTCAGGACATTTTAAAACATGTTTTATAAGGTTTGAATGGAAATGGGAACTAACAATGTCACAAACCTTTACCGACTTAAATGAAATTACATGCGGTGCTGAATAAGGTGATCTTACACTTTCCATCCAAAGTGCAGATGAAGCAGTTTCACACACATGCAGCTTTGCAAAGGTGCATTTTGTCATCTAGATATGACACGATGCTCATCAACAAAATACGTTCTGATTATAAATGCACATGTGGTGTGACAGAAAATGTCAAGAAGTCATCAACAGGACAGGAAACAACGGACACAAGACAGGAAGAGACGCAGCAGAGAGCCTCATTAGGAGACAAGCCGGAGAAGTGCACAAGCCGAGTCGAGCACACGACAGGACACGAAATGTCTAACCCCTGCTGCTCCCTCCTCTAAAAGTCCCTGTCATTTGAACTTCAATGGAGAAAAAACTCAGTTCAGAGAGACAAATGTCCCCATCAATTCTCTTCCAATCTAATGGATGTCTCAGAGGGAGACACTGCAAGGAGCTTGGCAATCACTCATGCCTTCTTCCCTTATCATTCAGAACACCTTCCTGCCTGGTAAATGTCAGCGTGTCATAGCCTAACCTAACTCTGCAGTGTGTATGTGTGTGTTCTGTGATCTGACTGTGTGTGTATGAGTGAGTTGGGGGCATTGAGACATGAGTGTGAGATGAATTGAAGCAGTGATGTGGAGGCAGCAGGATGTGAGGGTAGAGAGGACAGCTACCGTGAAACGTCTCCCTGTGCCTGTATTAGTCAAAGCAGTTCCATCTATCATCCTCCCCTCCACTCCTCACCCCCTCCACTCAATTGTCATTCTGCTCTGAAGAGTGTGATGGATAGACTCCACTTGCTGTTTATTCCAACTCCATGAAAGAAGCAGTGCTGGACAGAAACACTTTAAACAAATATTGCTGCTGTTTGCTTTAATTTACTTGGCGTGCCAGGTGAGTGGGGTTTAGCTCAGCAGCACATTTCAGAAAACTGCATGTGCAAAGTCAATGTTGTTGTCTTTACATATTCTATTACATAAAGATGAATGTGCTTTCAATAAACTGCACAAAAAAGAGCATGTAGGCTGAGCAAATAATCTCTGTAAAAGAGATATAAAAAATATACACACAGCGTAGACAGCACCGATTCGGTCATGAGCAAGCTGGGACACGTCGTTCGTTCGAACACTTTCACGACTGTACAGTTTGGACCAGCTTCATGTCAGCCCACATAACATGGAGCTTTCTCCTTTTGTCTCCCCATAAGTAGCTTTAAGTCTTAACAAATAATCACACTGTTTCTGACAGTATTATAAATAATCCTGTATTAATTTGTTCTAGCTCTTCACTGAGACACATGATCAAGAAATTAAGATGTTTTGTACATTTCACCAAAATGTAGCCTGACAGATTTGTTATAATAAAAACTATGGGATATGTACTATCTTGAAATGCAATGTGTGAAATGTTTAGGATAAATATATGTTTAATATGTTATGTAAAAATATAGTGGAGCAATGGCATGCTTAACAGAGACTGAACCCAGAAACACTGGATAGTAAAACCTACATGTTGTAATAATGCTCGAAGAAAACATTTTCATCAAATGTTCAAGAAATGTTGGAGGGATATTTATCATTTCAAATAATGAGGTTAATTATACACTGCCATTCAAAAGTTTGGGGTAATTTAGAGACGTCGTTATTTTTGACAGAAAAGCAGTTTTTTTCATTGAAGATAAGATTAAATGAATCAGAAATACAGTCTAGACATTGTTAATGTGGTAAATGACTATTCTAGCTGGAAACAGCTGATTTTTAATGGAATATCTCCATAGGGGTACAGAGGAACATTTCCAGCAACCATCACGCCTGTGTTCTAATGTGACATTGTGTTAGCTAATCACAATGAAAGGCTAATTGATGATTAGAAAACCCGTGTGCAATTATGTTAGCACATGAATAAAAATGTGAGTTTTCATGGATACCATGAAATTGCCTGGGTGACCCCAAACTTTTAACGGTAGTGCAAGTACTTACAAAGAGCCTGGGTTTACCCTTGAGGTTAAGATGGTTTGTGCCCAGCAGCACATCACCAAACAAGAAAAGGACTTAGAGAGCACAGTCCTCCGCCAAGGCTGCTCATTTCTGACAGATGAAATCTTTAATAAAAAATTAACTTGCGGTGAGCACAGACATGTGTTATGCATGTGTACGTTATGTACAGATACCGAATCACATGACCTAAATATGTAGCGGGCAGCAGCAATTGATGGGACTCGGAAACATCCCCACAATTTAGTCAGTTGTTCTTTGTATCATTTCTGACAGGTAAATCCCGAAAAGTCTGCAGCGGTCAATTTGTAGTAGGATTGCAACCATGTGATCATCAGCAGGCAGCTGCCACAGTGTTCACTTCACTGTCTCGCAATACGGAAATCTTTAATAAATCTGTGGATCCAGACTAAAAGCCACATCAATCCCAGAATCTAATTATTTGGTCCTTGTGTCATTTCTGACCTTCCCTGAAAATTTTATCCAAATTCATTAGTCCATTTTTGAGTAATTTTACTACTAGACAGACAAACAGATGGACAAAGGTATGCTGATCGTCACGTTCCTTGGCGGAGTATTTAGTTGAGAAGTATTAAATGAGATTAAAATAGTAGATATTACACTGTGCTCTGCAGAAAGTGATCCACAACCAAAGATTATATCTACTTAGTTTCATGTTAATATTGCAAGTCATTTTTCTGAAGCAGCATGTTCAAATCTAGCAACATATATGGAGGACACTGTGTACTTTTATGCCCAGCTTGGTACAAATGAAAGCATAAGGTAGGCCACATTATCCCACTTTGTCCATGTGCAGTAAATACTAAGTTTTCTTCACATGGATGTTTGCTTGACAGCAGTCTTGAGGGTTGAAATATAGCATATTTTTGGGTACAGTCTGCCGTTTCCCGCTAGAATAGTCATTTACTACATTAACAATGTCTAGACTGTATTTCTGATAAATTTAATGTTATCTTCATTGAAAAATAATGCTTTTCTGTCAAAAATAACGACATTTCTAAGTGAGCCCAAACTTTTGAATGGTAGTGGAGGTACAGAAAAAAACTCATTCAGCTTTCACAGTAGATGTCGATTACAAATATCCAAAGCAGCCACTAAATGGTACTTTCCACATCATCACACGATGCCACTCATCTGTAATCCTGAACAGATGGGACGGTGTGACTGCCATGTTACTAATGTCTTCCAATCAATCATTTAGGGAACTGAAGTGATAACTGTTCCTGTAATGTCACACAGGAGGAGATTAACAGTGAGCTATGACCTTTCCTGAGTTTACACACAGGCTCAGTAATCTGTTGAGACCTGTGGACACACCTCACTGCATCTTAAAATATTCAGAGTCTCCACCTGACCACAGACCAGGAGAGAAGACATTACCTCACTGCTGTTGACATTTATCAGCCTGACTTGACTGATATATTCTTGTACCTACCTCATTGCCATTTGCACCTCTCTCTCACTCGTATTTGCACTATGTATGACATATTTGTACTAATATGTTACCAAGCTGTATTTTTGTCTTATTTCTCTCTTTTATTTGTATTCCTATATTAATTGCTATGGACATGTATATATATTTATCCCTATTTTTTTAAATATTATGTCACTGTTGCACTGCCTGCTCTACGTGCCTTTTTAATTGTCCCCTGGGGACAAATAAAGTTTTTCTGAATCTGAATGCCTCTTGTTTCTCCTTGAAGCCCAATTTCAGTTTCATTTTGTGTGTTGACAAATGTCATCAGCTCAGACAAGACAACTGTGGATAAGCTGTGGACTTGTCTGTTTAAACCATGCAGATAGAAATGCTCGCTCTCTCTTTTGTCGCACCCACAAAATAGAGGAAAATTGTGGGTTGTCTAGACAGACAGAGACCCTGGAGGGGACTTTGTCCTCCACAGTGACTCAGGTTGGCTGTTGTCAAACACTGCCCTCCTGTGGTTCCTCATCATACAGTTTTGATCATGAGGTGCTTAAATGTTAAAAAAAACAAACAAAAACATCCTGTTCCTAATGTTTTGATGGTGTCATATTTTCTGGATCAGTATATATATTCTGTATTGTCTGAGTCTTCAAAAAAAATGTCTGTTTTGATGAACATTCAGACCCCAGGTTTATTTGCTCTTTATGGCTGTACAGTTCCATCAGATGGAAATAATATGGATGTTTTTGTCACCACTTTAGACACACCTCCCCAAATGTAATCTGACATTTTGACTTTCACTAGAGTTAATGGAATTGTGGGTTTTTAACATTTGGCTGCATAGCGTTAGTTTGTGAAAGACAACAGAAACCATTTTGTCTACCTGCAAGGACGGCATATCAGACACACAAAAATATTTCTAAATTTCTTTCTATAAAAAACTGATGAAATCCTGAATCCATATTTATTGTATTATTATAGTCTGTTTAGTGGAACAACAATCATCCTGAAGCAGGAGTTTTTAATGTGCTTTCAGGCCACACATTTAACCAACACATAGTTGAGTAACTCTCATCATTTTTGGCCTGGTTTTCTACAAGCAGATCTTGTCTAATTGTATATTTGGCTGTACAAAGTTGAGTGATGGCAGAGGTTTGGCTTCAACAAATGCTTTTTAGATTTTTGTTCTAACCAGGCCACACCATCGGCCACAAGAAAGGCCTGGTCTTTCACAAGGGTTCAGCAAGTAACAGGAAAAATGTCAAGCAGAAGGCCTAGAAGCAGATGTGTCTTTGTTGTCCATGAATCTGGCAAGTGTCCACTGACGAAAAATTACCAATTCGATTATCGAATGAACATTTGAAAAAAAAAAAAAAAAATTCCCCACTTTTCCAGGAAAGCAGATGAGAGTGCACATAAAGAGAAAAGCCACAGAGTACTTCCACCCACCCTGCTGGATATCCTTCAACAAGACATGGACAGAATTTGTTGGGGGAATCCCCACAATGGCTGGATGGAAGTTGGCTGCTGAAACAATGTGAATTTAGATTCCACTGGAACTTGGGGTCATGTGTGTATCGACTCTTGACTGAAAAGCTGTTACAAGGTATAACATTTGCCAACAGCTTTATGTCTCTAACAAGAATGCATCTTGTTCTAAGGACTTGTTTAGATGCATTACTTCCATCTATCCCATTACAGTGTCTGTGAAATACTGTAAGGCAAGGAAAAACTAATTTACTGTTATCATTTTTAATGAACAGCTTCTAACAGCAACACTTGAGATTGACTGATTGTGAGTCTGTCCTTGTTTCCAAGGACAAGTTGAACTCCAGGACCACTGAGATCATGTATGGAACAGATTCCAACACAAGGGGGCTCCCTCAGCAACAAGCAGCAAATACAGAGGAAGAGGACGGATAGAAATAGCATATTTTTGTTGTGTGGACTGCCTATGAGTAAAAATGCCTCACTGAATAATATTATGGCTTTAATTTCAAAATGTTTTGTTTGGATCAGTTCTAAAGACAGAGCTTTATTATATCCTGATGTGGAGATATAATTGTTTTTTGGGTTTGTAATGTCCCTTAGTCTCCTTAACCCTTAGATGCACTAGCGAGTGGACCCTGCACTGTACCCACAAGACAGAAATGACAGAAGGGTATAAGAATCAGTGTGTTTTTATCCCATTTTTTTTGTCATTTTGGTTAGGAATAATCATTTGTATTCTTGTTTGTATTATATTTTTGTCCACATAAGAATGACTTCATGTTTGAAATATTTTTGACTTTGTAACAGATTTTGAACATTTAGATAATTGAAAAAAATAATATAATGGAAGAATGTCAACATCCATTTTGTTGACATTTTTCCACCCTTTTCCTCTAACTGTTACTGCTCTCTGTCCCTCCAAATTTGTGTACTACATCACCTCTTTTATGATATAATCAGTGAAAATGAGGGTAGTAATAAAAAATGACAATTTCTTTCAAAGTATAAAGGGTAACTTTAATGATATCAAAAACATGTTTTTTGAGAAATACCTGGAATATTAAATGATTAAATGATAAACAACAATACCCTAACCGGATCATTTTTGATCCACTTATGCATCTAAGGGTTAAAAATGCACTTTTGTTTTTCAGTGTAAATATTTCATTCCACATATTTATTCATATTTTATAAATAAAATACATTGCATATTGTAAAATTTGATTTGGGCTGCACCGTCACCTCACAGCCAGAAGATCTCCAGTTTGACTCAGCGCCTTGGACTGGGATCTTTCTGCCTGGAGTTTGCGTGTTCTTTTTGTACATGTGTGGGTTTTCTCCGAGTTCTTCAGCTTCCTCACACAGTCCATGAACATGTTCAGGTTAGTTGATGATTCTAAATTGTCTGTAGGTGTGAATGTGAATGTGATTGTTTGTCTGTATATGTAGTCCTGTGATGGACTGACGACCTGTCCAGGGTGAACCCTTCTTTCAGCTGTGATACACTCCAAACGTAATGAGGATTAAGCTGTGTATAGATGATGGATGGATGGATGGATGGATGGATGGATGGATGGATGGATGGATGGATGGATGGATGGATGGATGGATGGATGGATTTGTGGCCACGCTAATGTTATTGTGATGTCAATTTGTAGGGGTTAATATAATTGTGAAATTGAAGGGGCTGTTTATGCCATATCTTGCATGGAAAGTAGTATTACCATAGAACAAGCATTTCCTTTTATAAAAGTAGTCAGGTGGAACAAAATGTTTCTGTACATGCATCTCCTCTCTGTTGTGTGTCTTGTATGGTCTATAAAAAATGAAATAAAATTTGAGATTTAATTGTGATCAATCATCACAGTCTGAGAGGTGAACATTTTTAGAGCATTTTGTACAGAATCTTCCTTCCTCCTCTAAACAGGAATCTTGTTGCATCTCTTTAGAGACTCACCACAAAAATGTAATTGCAAAATTGCAAAATGTATCACAGATTTTGTCAGTGAAAAACTGATTAAATCGAACCTCTGCCTGAACCTTTTGTTGATTGCATTTCTTCGTTCTCTAAAATCCCACCATGGGAGTCTGCAGCTCCTTCTTCCAGCAAGTGATTTTTCTTGCACATATTCAGTCACAGAGGGATGTGTAATCACTGAAATCAGCTGCTGCGGTGATTGGATTGGATGAAAACCTATAACCTCTCTCGTCTCTGCAGCAAACGGTGATGAACAATCGCATTATCTTGCAGTATGTTCCTGTTTCTTGCAACTCCTCTTATATATGTATTTGTCCGTCTTTTGTGAAGCACATTTGATTGCGATGTTTTGCTTGAACTGTGGAAAGTAAATACAGTTTTACCATTTCTGTTGTTATTATTCTGATGCACTGAGAGAAATCCCTCCAGATTTTTACTGATGGGTGTTTGCTAATTTTAAGACTTCGAACTGGCTTTGCTTTTGTTTCATTGAAAATAAAGAATCACTGCATCTTGCTTGATCTGAGTTGAATGAGAGACTGAAAACTACATCTGTTAATGTTACTGAAATTCATTTGTGACAGCGCCCACCCTGGCCAGCAGTTGTTCAGCCTGCTGCCATCAGGGAAGAGACTCAGATCCTTAAAATGCAGGACAAGAATCAGACTCCTGAACTCAAAACACGTGAAAACCTGAACGCACAGTGAAACTTTTAATGGTTCAAATGCTGCTTTTGTGCAATCTCCTCATCATATTTATTCTATTTTATCTGTTTTTACTTCATTTACCTCCCACTCTGTATATATCTTGCCTCTTTTGCAGACGTTGTCATTTTTAATATAGTCTTGTTTTATTTGTTATTTTATTACTCGCAGTTTGTTATCAATGCACTGTCCAGTGGCAGCTATTTGTATTTTCGTCATGCATAAATTCTATTCTATTCTATTCATTGCTGAGAAAAACTATGAAGCATTGTGTGATTCTGCATCTCTACCACTAGATGGGGAACAAGATCTATTCTTGGAAGAGCCTCTGGGCTTCACCAGATTATTTAACAGGACAAACGCAACTATTGTTTGTAAAATAGCAGATTTAGATAGATAGTTTGATTTTTTTTTAAATTTTCTGCTAATATATAGATCTCATTCAGATAATGTAAAACCACCAGCAGATAATACCTGTACACATGTCAAATTATGGTAAGTATGTGTTTTACGTTGCCATATAGGTCAGATAGATCACTGTAAGCCATGTCCTCTCTCTGCCTCCACGTTTTGCACCCTCCTCCTGCTGCCGGCAGGGATGGAGCTCGGCTTAAAACCCACTGAGCAATTCTGTGAGAGGGGAAAGATATCCCCTTTGGTTCTGCCCGACACGATGTGGCATCTGTGGGTTGTGTAACTCAAGTGGAAGGGAATTAAGAAGAAAAGAGGTTCAGGGACTCTAAAAGCAGTCACAGAGAGTTCACATGTCTCTCTGTGTTGCAGTGAAAATGTTCAATGTGCCCTTTGATGTTTGTGTTCTGCAGCCAAACAAATGTCATCGTGTCACGGCATGTTTTTCTTTGTGCACCTTACAGTGACAAGGAATTATCATTTTTACACATGAATATTCATATTAATCTGTAATTAAAATCAGTTTCTTTGCTACACATAAACACTCCTCACCTGCGGTGCAACATGAAGAAACCAAAACACATTGTCCAGGGAGTTTCTGAACTTTACATCAGGATAAAAAAGCTTTTGTCAGTCCTTGAGTAGTGCCTTCTGTTAAAATGTTGCTTCAGCTTCCCTGCCAAGCCAGAACAGTGTGCAACATGGATCAAGCATGGCTTTTATTTACAACCAAGGTCCCTGCAAGGTCCACATTAACCTCTCAGTCTTATTTACTGTACCTGCTGGGCTGTATTAAGCAGAGCCAGAGTCCAGTTAGAGCTGGATGTAATTCTCCGGAGCCCAGGCCCAGATGTCCAGATTTCTTGGACACATTAATTCATCAATCCAGGCAAAGGGTCTTTTAGCAGTCTGTGCTGCATTAGCCACTGTCTCGTAACTCTCTTAAAATCTGGCTCCTGGGGTCGAACTTTTGAGCTTCTTGCCAATTAAGGGCACTTGTATGGTAAGCAGATCCATTCCTCCTGTGCCTGGAGGAATCACTATGTCTTATTTCATTCTAATTCCACTTTCCATCATGTTTCAGGAGCGGGACATGATGGAAATGGTCTGTGACAGTTCTGACCCATTTGGAGGGCTTTCTACACAACATGAGCCGGTGAACTCTTCCTCACTTGTTCACACTGGCCGTAATGTCCTCGGTGATCACATGCAGTTTTTCATCTCTCAGCCACCATTATGGAACATTTGCAGTGACCTCCTGCTTCCAAAGCTGTCTGGATTGAGGGACATTTTCTGGCTGGACCGCAGCTTCCATGAATATTAGGAAAACCTGGAAAACACACCTGCTGTGGGCCTCACATACGCTATTCCCTATATAGCGTTTTAATGGTTTATATACTTTACTGTGTCTTAATAATGCTTCACAAATAATTAGGTGTTTGTAAGGATGCTTTTTGAGTTGACAGGCCGTAAAAAAATAATGAAAGTCCATTTATTTACAACTTCTCCAACGGTCAGCTGGATGGTTTATTAGAAAGTGGAAAAAAACCCATCTAGATTTTAAAAATTGCTCATTTCTGGTACTCATTTCTGGTTTGGCCCAGATTTTGATTAAGATACTCTGCAGCCAGTTTCCTCAAGTTCTTCCATTAATTTATACTGGTCCAGCAGCAGTTCTTGCTTTTTCACTGCAAACTAAATTTAATGATGGACAGTTTGGTCATTGGTGATTTTGTTTTGATTGATTTACTGCATGATTATGTAGTTCTTCATATGCAGATGGAGTATGTTTGCTTAAAATGCTTTTAGATATATAGGAAAATAATCTATTGATGAGGAATTTCTGGTGGCATTCTAATTTAAAACCGTATCTGCTGCATCTTTTACATTTATTTTGCAAGCCACTTTATATTGCTGTTGTCTACAGTGTGTCAATACTGGATTTATTCATTTTCATTTTTCATCCTTGCACATATTGTCATTATTATTATTATTATTATTATTATTATTATTATTATTATTATTATTATTATTATTATTATTATTATTATTATTATTATTATTATTATTATTATTATTATACATGTTTATTGCTGCTGTAAAAATGTTGCTGCTGTAACAATGTGAATTTCCCCTGAGCAATAAAGGATTATCTTATCTTATCTTATCTTATCTTATCTTATCTTATCTTATCTTATCTTATCTTATCTTATCTTATCTTATCTTATCTTATCTTATCTTATCTTATCTTATCTTATCTTATCTTATCTTATCTTATCTTATCTTATCTTGCTTTCAGCTATAACTATACACTACAATTGATCAATAAATAATTAACCTTTTAAAATAAATAATCAAAAAATATTAAATTCTCAGGTAGTAGAAATTACATTATGTGCCAATGATTTATTTATTTATTTTTCTGAGGAAAGAACATCAAAAGCAACACTTTAATTCAACATACACTACCGTACTGGAAATGTTCCTCTGTACCCCTATGTAGATATTCCATTAAAAATCTGCCGCTTCCAGCTAGAATAGTCATTTACCACATTAAGAATGTCTAGTCTGCATTTCTGATTCATTTAATGTTCTTCATTGGAAAAAACTGCTTTTCTTTCAAATATAAGTACATTTCTAAGTGACCCTAATTTTTTTAACGGTACATGAAGTGTCTATTGTGTGCAGACAACCTGTCAGAAAGTGTATCACAATAGATACATTTGTGCATGGCTTTTCTTATTTGCCATATGAGTGTTAGCATAAGCTGTTAACTGTGATCGTCAAAGCACAAATTTTCAGCTGCCAAAAAATTTAGTTCTTAGGAGAATAATAATAATAATAATGATAATCCCAAATAATGTTGACAACACAAGGAAATCTACAATTCAATTTTTAAAATGGAAAAAAAATGCTACTAAAGCTCTCTTATGACTAAACATAACTGCCATAACCAACCACTGGCTGGGCTTTGATCACCAAAAGAACATAGATTGTTTGCAAAAAAACACACAACAGGCCCGAAGGAGAGCAGATTGAGTTGAGTCACAGGGCTGCAGCTATGAATTATGGGTTGTATATAAAGGAGAAGACTGCAGGCATCTATGCAAATCCCACATATCCCCACTCAACCATCATTCAGTTTACAATAAAACATCTCTGTGCATCTGCCAAACAACTCAAACACACATTTCATGTTCCCAAATTAAACTGCAAGTTTTGGATTCCGCTCGGTAGCTGCAAAAACACACTGCCATCAGTCACATAACCCTCTGTAATCTCCCTCACACCCTCTTTTCCTCCCCCAGTTGCACATTATGATCCTCAGAGCTCAGATGAAAAGCCCTCTCTCCGGTTGGTTCCCATGCTTTGCTGTGCTGGGCCCTGAGTCATCAAGGTGTAAGAAGGCTGTGGGGTAGGGGACTTGCGGGTGGTCGAGGGTAGCAGTAGAAAGGGTTTTGGCATATCAGCAGGGTCCCCCCTCCACTGAACTCCTGAACCCCTTCTTTCCTGCTCATGGGGTAAACTTTTTAACACACGCGCCTTTCTCCGCTGGGTCAGGCCGAGGTCTGCAGCCTTTCACACGTTTGCCGCTAATGAGGTTTCAAAATCTCAAGGCAAGGTGAAGGGAGTCTGACCTACACTCAAGAAACCGAGTCACTCTTGCTCAGATCACTTCTGACATAAAACCACAGAACAATGTGCACTAGTCTGGCTCTGGGGATACACTGAGAGAAGTGATGCAAACTCAAATGTTTAATTTGACCTCAGAAATTATCACCGGATTTGCTTCTACTTTCTGGCAGCCTAAGTCCATTATGATGTGTATACAATGCGGCATTTGTGGACATGAAAGCAACCAACTTACTAAATTTGTGGCCATGCTTTTCGCATTGCTGTATTACAAAGGGAATTACAGAGTTTTCTTTATAAAACCATGGGAAATTAGATAGTTTTTGCAAATCTGAAAATGAACTATAAGAAATGTCCTGCATGCAAGAGTTTTAACACCAGAAGTTCTTACATTTTCTTAATCTAAACCCCCATTAAAATTAATGTCAGAATGAATATTTATCATCAAGAGGTTATCAGCTAGAACACAGCAGTCCGCTCTCCAAAGGCAGAGAGCAATAACTGTAGTAGAAGGTAAGAAAAAGGGCTTCAAACTGGAAATAAATTGGGAGGTCATAATCAATCAATACTCTTTTACCGTGCAAAAAAAAAAATCACTGCCAAAGAACTTTAAAATCCAAATGCTGCACTTTGCCTTCAAGGACTGTAAATAGGAAAATGCAGCATGTTAGAACAAAATGTGTTTTCTTGTCAATTTTTTCATAGTTTGTTTGAGATATTTAAGAACTATTGGCAATTCTTAGGAGATGTGTATCTGCTTTGCTACATTTACACAAAATCTAAATAATAATTTTGCAAATATGTAAATGAATGTAGCTTAGCAACACTGAATTGCAAATTGCATAGATGACTGTTTTGTTTAATTGTTTTAATTACCAAGATGTCATTTTTACCAAAGCTGACAATTTTAATTTAGATAAAACTATGGTGACAAAAAGAAATTTCTGGTAATTTTAGCTAAAATTAGTCATAAACAATTTGATGTCACTTTCTTGGTGTGACTGTGATTCCCCAGTGACAGTGAATCAGTCAGAGCCACAGTTTACAGTTATGTTTTGTTGCAACTACAGATTTATGCCAGTCATAAAAAAAATCTAAATTCATGTGGTATGATAATTTTTTTTCACAACAAAAGATGTAAAAAAAAAAAAAAACAAACACATTTTGAACCTAATCTTGACACAATATATGACTGTTGGATTCGGTCTTGTAATGATTTGCTAATTATATTATGGTTTTCTTTTGCTACTAAAATAATTTAAATCTCCATCATCAATATTTCCATTATAATCCTGAATAGATTTTAAATTAAATTAAATTATTTTCTGTGCAAAATTTGAAAAAAAATTAAGACACAAAAAGTATTTTGTGTCTACAAGTAGATCTCCTATGCAAATCTATCTATCTATCTATCTATCTATCTATCTATCTATCTATCTATCTATCTATCTATCTATCTATCTATCTATCTATCTATCTATCTATCTATCTATCTATCTATCATCTATATATAGAGAGAGAGAAATAGAGATTGAGATGTATGTTTTCTGCCAAAGAATTTCCGTAATTTGCTGATGTTTGTGAAACCACAGCTTAAAATTAGCATCATCCAAATCAACTCTGCATAAAGATTATTATTGTTATTTTATTTATTTTTTTACAAAAACTGAATAAATTACTCATCACCGTTTTATTTTTTATAACAGATCTTATTTTTTATTGAGGAGAGTCAAGTTGGGCTTTCCATTTTTAGAAAATAAACCAATGACAATATTACAAATAATGAAATTGTTACATCATTCACAGGGTTACAGTCAATATACATTTATACAGAAATACAGGATCTCCCACATCAGTCACAGTGGTCTCAACCGGCACTGGTCTATAATGTGGGCTTTAACAGACCAGAGGAACACACCGAGGTCCCCTGCCTACCACTCTGGCTGTTGGTTAGCAACAGCCAGAGTGGTAGCGGTGATGGAGGAGGGGGCATCCAGGGGCAGGGTGGGGGGCAACAGAGAGAAACACGGGGTCATAGAGGGGAACAGGAGAGGCAGTGGAGCTCTGCCTGCTGCAGCATTCGCAGACTATCCGGACCTGCAACTGGAATTCCAACGAGCCACATTCGACCACCGCAGCAGCAGAGGGCGCTCTGGGGCTTCGTCCAGCAGCCTTTAAACAGAAGCCATTTTCTATCTGCCACAACAGGAGGCAGACTTCACGCTCTCACCATACTGCAGTTAGGCGGTGTTCAAACGCAGCCCAGTGGGTACAGCCTGGCACAGCTCATGTTTATCCACACTATCATGTAACTGTAACACTGAGACTTAACAGTTTTCCTCCGTCCTTCAAAAATTGGCACACGGTGAGGGCAGGGCTGAGTGGTTTTTAATTTGCTTCACAGATGTAAAAGGAGAAAAGTACAATATGTTTTGCTGAAAGTTGCAGTTGGCTGACATTGGGTGAAACCATCACTGGTGTCACAACCACAACACATCTTTCATTTCCAGAGGAAAACTGTAAAAAGCTCTTTTTTTTTTTAACAAGGGAAGCTGAACTTTGCATGTGCAGATGGCATATTTTCGTCGTAAAATTTCACACTAAAACTACACCTGGTTTAAAGTTAAATAATACATAGTGTTTGTGGAGAGTGAATAGTAGAAAGAACAGATTTTAAGGGGAAATAAACAAAGCACACAATTACCTTTCTGTATATACAAATTGTCAACTTTCCTAGTGATCAAACATTCTGACATATCCAACTGCACTTCTAAATTCAGAAAACAATTTACAGACCTGGACAGTAATTTCATCTCAATGAAATATCCAGTCTAATTTCAGAGGCAATAAAAGAGAATGAAATTTAGTTTAGAAATATGCCCATCATAAAAACTGTACCAAATGACTTATTACCTCGACTTCTATACATTTTCCAATAATGTAGAAGTTGGACATAAGGGCCCAATGAACCTTGTCCAGCTTGAACTGCAACAATATGTCTCTTTTGTGCCAGCAGAATCATAAAATACATATAGTAAATACTTAATGCGGTTCAACACTCCACATTCAAACAAAAGTTGTTGTTTTTTTCAAACTCCTTTAGATGAAATGGAAAACAAGAAACCAAACCTTTAGAAAGACCTCTGCAAAAAAAAAGTATTCTCTGAGCTGCAAGAAAATACAGACAGTATGCAGCATAAAATCAATCTCAGCAATATTCAGCACTAGCAATAAGAATGTCTGCCACCCTGTTTAAGGTAGTTCCTTGAAGCAAACGTCAAGGATAATTGCTTGATTAATAGCTCAAAGTCTTGGCAGCACCCATGGACAAGCATCTGAATGGGCTTTAATGGGACTGGAGCAAAACCTCTCCAGCCTCGCACATACTTGAGCTTAATTTCTTGAACAGTAAGTGTTTTTCCTGACGATGGAATATTTGCAGTACCATGAGAAGGCATACAGTCTCGCTAAATAAAACTGATGAGCTGTTAAGTGTTGAGAAATGGAAAGGGAAGATGCTCAAAAGCTCAGAGAAAAAGAAAAAAAAAAAAGACCAAACTGCATGTTGGCATGAGTGGCATTTAGGTCACAGCATCACTTCTCACTGGCTTCTTAGCTATGACTTAACAGCTCATGATTCTCCTCCTCCAGTTTCATATGTTATGAAAAGCTTCCAGGGAAATATGTGTTCTGATGTGTTGTACTGCAGATAAAAATAACCAAGCAGAGGATGGTGGAGGAGAAAGGGAATAAAAAATCCTTCCACTCCTGGACTTTAAATTCTCTGGACAGCCAGGGGGATGGTGAAAGGCAGGATGACAGCAGTACAGTAACTGAGGTTTCTCACTTTCTTTAACCGGGGCTTTGGTGCTAAAGCTGTCTGCAGTGACAACAAGAAAACTCAGGTCAGCCTCTGAGGATTTGGTACAAGCGAACACGGAGGAATCTTTTGTCACGTACTCTGTGGCACGCAGCATCAAGACAAGACATGACACAACTGCCCCACCGATGAGTGTCGGCTCGCCTGCTGCTGTTGATGCTTTTAAATGCGCCGAGACGAAACATGACAGCTGGTCAAAGCTGACTATGTGGAGATCAGTGGAAGCGGCAGACAGGTGGCCGACAGGCATGTATGTGATCAAGAAGACAGGGAGGGAATCAGTGCCTGGACAGAGCGGCTGTGATCAGGGTGCGGCCGCCCTGCTGCGACCAGACACATCTGACCGATGGCTCACAGCTGGACGTCTATGTCTGGCTGTCAGGTCTCAGAGCGGGGCCCAGTGGGAGCTCTGCACTGCTGATATCATTTACTGGCTGTGTACATAAACCCCTCCCTGATTCACCGTCACTGGGGAATCACTGCATGCTACAAGTGCCATCTTCTCCCCCTCATAACCCTTACGACAGGTTACTGACAACAACACAGACAATGATTGACAGCTCTGTACTCATGAGACAGTATTGTTCACAAGAAACCATACAATAAATGCATAAACTGCGTATAAAATGAAACCAAGGCCCGTCACAGGGAAATGCTGTTTATCTACATGGTTTTGTGCACCAACAGGATTCAAAAATAACTTCAAAGCATTGATGGAAGATCCAGAGTGATTGCTGGAGTCACACAGTAGACTCAGTGCAGAAAAAAAATATCTAAAAGTAAGAACAACAATTCAATAATACCCATACAGAAATCGCAATAATATAACACATTGCATTGTTTTTCATTCAATGAACGTCTGATTGTAAAGTCTATTCATGTGTGTGTGTGTGTGTGTGTGTGTGTGTGTGTGTGTGTGTGTGTGTGTGTGTGTGTGTGAAACGGCCATGTGCGGTATCAAAACTTTAACACTTGAAACATAAAAATGTCTTTTCAAAAGGAAAACTGGAAGAACAGTAAATATAATGCAGCCACATTATACCCTGTAAAGTGTGTCAAATCCAGGCTCTTACCAAACACAGTTCTAGTAATTGCAGCAAATCAAAGCACTGTGAAATTAACCACTCACTCAGCATGCGAGTCCCGATGCTTCGGGAGCTTCTTGGTGCACGTGGTATGTGTGTGCAACGTGTGCATGTACGCACAGACGCCACTGGAGATGAACATGAGGGAGGACGTACTGCATGTATGGAGACTCTGATGTAAACAGTAGGACCTGTTTCCTTTTCTGTAGATCTCTGTAGGAAGTCAATTTTCAGTTTTTTTTTTTCTCCACAAGCTATATTTTTTCACAAATTAAAGAAATAAACTGATGGTGGCAACAACTTAAATTGTCCCTGTGGTCAGTTCGGTGCCCGGACTGATCAATTCTAAGTGTCTCTGAGTCGTCATGTTATGGCAGGTCAAGTGCATCTGATATGTACAGTACAGGATCATGGCTGGGGTGCAAAGGAGAAGAGTTCTATTTGGCAGGCTGTGAATATTTCACTGTGAAAGAAAAAAAAAACTTGTCATTTTGTCTTTAGTGAGAGGAAGCAAGGTGAGAGGGAGTCTTCATCACAAAATGTCACACAATATAGAAAATTACTTGCAATGAGAAAAAAAAGTTCTTTCTTTTTCTTGAGTGTTGATTTCATCGTGTGAATTGTCAGTCTGATTGAATGTGTTTTTGTTGTATTTTTTTTCTTTTTCTTTTTTAATCATGTTTCCTGGGGAAACAATTGGGTGTGCACGTCGGGTCCCCCAGTCTCCTCTACAGTTTGCCTTTCAGAAGGCATCAGAGAACTCTGCGTTTCCACACGATGTCCAAAATTAAAAACAAAGACAATATCCACACCTTGCAGAGGATGGTCTCCTCAACTCTTCCTTGTTTTTCTTTTTTCTTTTGCCCTTTTAAAGGGTAGCTTTCCTACTCAGTTCATCTAGTGTACAACCTTATATCATCTATAAATTTAGATAAACTCCTTTCCTTTTTCAGTTTTTCTTCTTTTTTCTTTAAAAAATTCTTTACAAAATTATCAGAACAAACAAACCAAAAAATAAATGTTCTACATCAAATGAAAATTGGTGGAAGATTGAAAAATGTGTTGCTGGTCACTTCTAACCTCCCATATTTCTGGCTCTAAAAGGTGGGTGGGCTGTGGGCCGTCTGATGCGTCATCACAAGGACTTCTGCTTTCACAAACTTCTCCACAGCTGATTCCCAGGATGGAGGGAGAGTCAGGGTGAGGGGGTAAGAGAAGGATAGAGGGCACTGGAGAGAGGACCGGGGGGGATGAATGGTAGCCTGGTGGGAAGACCAGACACACTGTCACGCGAAAAAAATATCCACTCCATCCTCTGCGCCCAGAGCCATACATCCCAACCGCTTTATTTACCCCCCTCTGCTCGGGAGGGTCAAACCTCCACCGACTGGATCTGGTTCATCTGTGCACGCATCATCTGGACGCTGTTGAGGATCTTCTTTTGATGGCCTGCTAACGTCACACCAACCCTCAGGATGTCACTGTAAGTATAGACAGAAGCAGATGTCAGGCTGATGTTACCACAGGCTATACGTAGTCCTTCAGCATCCATCAACCTATCATACTGTCGATTTTTATTTCCAACTATGGAAATATACACTACTGTTCAAAAGTTTGGGGTAACTTCGAAATGCCCTTATTTTCAAAAGAAAAGCATTTTTTCAATGAAGATAACATTAAATTAATCAGAAATACAGTCTAGACATTGTTAATGTGGTAAGTGACTATTCTAGCTGGAAACGGCTGATTTTTAATGGAATATCTCCATAGGGGTACAGAGGAACATTTCCAGCAACCATCACTCCTGTGTTCTAATGCTCCACTGTGTTAGCTAATGGTGTTGAAAGGCTAATTGATGATTAGAAAATCTTTGTGCAATTATGTTAGCACATGAATAAAAGTGTGAGTTTTCCTGGAAAACATGAAATTGTCTGGGTGACCTCAAACTTTTGAACGGTAGTGTAGTAAGAAGACAACCTGGCATTAATCGGAAAGTCTTGATCAGGAATTGGTAGTATAATAACATTACATAATATGACAAAAAGGGACATGATGGCATGATGACAGAAAAGAAAAATTAAAAGTGAGATGACAGTAACAAACGCTGGCATGAAACCCTGTCATTCTGACTAAAAGCAGTTGCGTGTCCATGCATTTCTGAAGACAGAGCGTTTATACAATCACAAAAACAATGTCTGAATGTCAGTTATTCTGCGACTGAAACTTCTCACGACTTTAAGACAAACACAGAGAGCGACAAATTCACAACATCTCTTTCACTCCAGTCTATCATAGACACAACATTCATCGCAGAGGTCATGTGTTGTTGCCAAAACAAACAGCTCTGCATTGTATCACGGCGGTGGCATCATTTCCAAACATCACTTACTCAGCGTTTGTTGAACAGTTTCTTATCCATAAAACAATGACATTCCTCCCTCCTTATGCTGAATTGCAACAGTATTCACACTTGTGGGATTACACATTACCATCTGTTGTGTTCAAAGAACTGACGCTCGACATCTCTGTGGGTTAAACTGTGGCTTGTGATACTGTTATCCCTCAACAAGAAAAAAAGATTTTTGTCTCCCAGTGGCATTCTTTACATGATTTTATTTTATATATTGAGCTAATTTTCCTCCTAGTGTTTCAGCTAACTAACCCCATATTCTAAAGTTTCCTTGCAGTCTTTAAACTGAGGTCAGAGAGAGGCCTGCTGCACACATGGCAGACAATAAAGGGCACTGTTATGGCTCGGCGCTATTGTGCCCACCATTCAGCCTTGCGACTACAATATTACGATCTGCTAATTACATGCAGAGCTGGCGTCTTTCATAACGAGCCAGAGGGAGAGTCTGGTGTTTGTTCAGGGTTTAGAGGATTTACAAGATTGAGCGAACTCGCTTCTTGTGATCATATTCCTCAAGCTTATCAAACACAGATTACCAGGAACCATCGGCACTTACTCCATGGTCATCTGAGACACCACATCAAATGTAGAAAAGTCAGCACTGGCAAAGTTGTCTTTGTACTGGCCCATCTTGATGGCATCCAGCCATTCATCCACAGTGCTGAAGCTGGAGAAATCTGGGATGCTACGGTCCAGGAGGGGGAGATGAACACTGAGGGGGACACAAGAGGGGCTATTAAGTGTAATAATAATACAGAATGACAGGTCTAACATCGTAGCCAGTTCAGACCACCTGTGTCTGATTCAAACATGAATTATTACATTACATTTTCAAAATGCAAGACAGAACCTAGAGAATCCCGCTGGCCTTATCCGTGAACCAATATTTTCCAAACTGATTCCTTATAAAGGGTATTTTCCAAATGAAGTGATAGGCTTCGGGGAGCCAATATGTTCACTCAGTGTCTGTGGAAAATCTGGCCCTTGGTCCTGCACTCCACCACAAATGAAAGTACAGACGGGGATAAGGGAAATCAGTAAACCCTGGCTCTCAAAGGAAACTAACACCCAGAGCAGAAATGCTTCAAAATGTTTTGTTTCGAAAACTGCACAACTGCTTCAATCCAGGATTCGCCTGCAGCATTCGTGGGAAGGATCTGATCTATCAAACCAAAAGGGTTTAATTTACATAACCGCTCGGCGCCAGGAGAAACAAGAGACACTGTGTTCGGCAAAAGTGATCTGTGCCACGGATGACACTGTAGCAAGAGCATGAATTTCCTGCTAGGAAGAGGAAAGCCTTTATATTGAGAAAACCTCAAATGCATCACGTTGTTCTAGATGCTCTAGATCTGTATCAGTGTGAAATTATGCTTCAATCAAAGGCCTGTCTTCTGGGTTGAGATAGAACACATGCGAATACCACACAGAGATTGAAGGACGGAGCAAGGAAAAAAACTGAACAATAGACCATCCCATATTGACAAAGTCAACACAAGGAAATCGTATAAAACAAATTTGATCAGCGGCTTTCTTGTCACTCACCCTGAAGATAAAGGGGTCATGGCCTTCAACGTGTTGGGATTGCGGATCATCTTGTCAAGGTTGTTAACAATCTGGCTGAACTTGGGCCGGTTGTTGCGGTCCTTTTGCCAGCAGTCCAACATGAGCTGGTGCAGTGCACTGGGACAGTCCATGGGTGGGGGCAGCCGGTAGTCCTGCTCGATGGCATTGATGACCTGCAGGGGGAGACACAGATCTCTAAGGGTCACTAGGAGGTTCTAAAAAGAGGGGATTGATTGATGGAGAGGAGAGAGTGTGCAACCAGTTTTGGAAGCAATACTTGTATCTTTTCCTTCAGTAAATGTACCAGAACAATAGTTTGTAAAACTGCACTACAGCATCTAAGGGTTTAGATGCACAAGTGGGTCAAAATGACCCGGTGAGGTCGTTTTCTTGCAATATCTTTGTAATCAAAAGTTTTTATCATTTCATTGTCCAACTACTCCTCAAAAATATGTTTTTCATGTCATTACATTTACATTTTTAAGCTCCCTTTTATACTTTCTAAGAAATTGTAATGTCTGTGTTACTACCCAAGCTCTTTATCACTGATCATATCATACAAGAAGTGATGAGGGATGGAGAACAGCAACAGCTGGAGAAACAGAGTGAAAAAGTGTCTACAAAATGGATGTTGACATTCTTCTATTGCTGTTCTGTGTAATATTCTTCTTTTTCAATGATCAAAATGTTCAAAAGCTGTTATAAAGTGAAAAATAAACATATTTCAAACATGAAATCATTCATGTGTGGACAAAAAAATGAATACAAACAATAATACAAATGATTATTCTTAACCAAAATGACAAAAAATGGCATAAAAATACACTGATTCTTATACTGGTCACTTCTGACCCACTTCTGTACGAGTGTAGGGTCCAATCACTCGTGCATCTAAGGGTTAATTGCAAGTCTTGCATTCGAAATTTGACTTACATATGGAAGTTATTATACTACTGCAGGTTGTAAAACAAAAAAAAAGTGCTGAAGAAAAACAATTTACAATTATATATTATATATATATATATATATATATATATATATATATATATATATATATATATATATATATATATATATATATATATATATATTATATATATTATATATATATGCATCACAAACCTGGAATACTATACCAAGTGCCATTCGTGAACAACCACACCTCACCTCATTTACTAAACATCTCAAAGCCATGGCTATTGGAAAATCAGATCTGTGATCATAATACTGTGTAAATTTGTTTGCCATTGATTGAGCTCATCCCTGAAAACTCTGTGTAATTTGTTTTAAATGTGTAGACGTGGGCTTCATGCAATATAGTCATGTGTAATAGTGCTTAAGGATCATGAGCGATGGTGATAATGGGATATGTGCAATAGTGTTAGATGGGACATGTATAGGGTAATTATATGTTATGTAGACGGGGATATGTGCAATAGTGACTAAGAGAAATGTGCAATATTATTATGTGCAATAGTGGCAATGGGAAATGTGCAATATAATTAAATGTAACAGTGTCAGAGGGATATATATAGCGGACCTTTATGTTATAGTGACAGAGGGATAAGTGTAGTATGACAATGTGCAATAATGTAGAGGGATATGTGCAATAGCAACAGAGATATTTGCAATATAATCATGTGTAAATGTTAATTAATTAGTGGTTGGTAGCTGCCTCGATAGCTCAGCTTTTGTCTGTCATGTCCACTAAGTGTTATCGTTTTTTTTTTTTGTTTTTTTGTATATATATGTTTTTGTTCCATTATGGTCTTATGATGTTCTCTAATTTTGATCTGCCAATGGGACTTGAGACGGAAATTAGCCGTATGGCTACAATCTATCGTATTTACATGAAAACATACATCAGTACGAATTGTCCCATTTTAAAAATAAATGAATAAATGAAATAAATGAATATATTATATTATTAGACTGATAGCAGGAGCAGCAACATTTTAGCGTTTAGTTGGTCAAGATGAAGCTATTTTTCAAATGCATGCAGTTAAGTTGCTTAATTCACTTCAGTCTATAAGACAGGTCCCTCAAAAGGCTCACAAGATAAACTGGAAGTATTGTGAGATGAATAATGCAGGAGGGAAGATGAAAAAACAATCTGTGCGCATTTATTTAGACTTTTCTATTAGCTTTGCCATTTTATTTAGTTTAAATTAAAATGTCAATAAAGTTTAGAGTGGAAACTTCTCCTTGGTGGAACTGCGAACAAAAGTGCTCATAAAAACTTGAAATTTGAAAAGTGGCCCACAGCAGGCTGCTTTTTGGGAAAGGCCACAAATATTTTTAATTTAACAAAGCATTGTTTTCTTGTTAGTTTTTTTTAAGTTTATCTAATTTTTAAAGTAAAAATTTTAAACTGTAAAGTAATGAGTGCTACTGCTGACCCATTGGCAAAAAAATCAATTGTTCATTATGTCTATAGTGTTCATCCTGTATTTATACTGCATTTATTTATTTAATGTCCATATTGTTTATACCCATATTATATATATAATGAACTTTACTGGTTTTTGTACTTTTAGTTAAATGCTAAACTGCATTTTGCTTGCTTAGCACTTGAAATCTCTGTGCAACGACAACATAGTTGAATCAAATCTGACAAAAAAGTACAATATTTCTCTCTGAAAAGTATTTGAATTAGCATTAAATATGCAAAAATGTATATGTTTATGTAAAGTTCAAGCATCTTTGACTTTAACTATATGCAGTAATAAGTAAAAATATGTGAGTTACATTCCACATAATGACCCAGCTGGAAAACAAGTTGTATGGATGCTGTGAGTTGATAATGTCATGTTTTCGATACTAGCTCCAACTTAGGTTTGCAACAATCAGTCATGTCTAATAAAAAATAGTGGCAAAATATTGGCACTGACATTACAAGAGTTTTTGGGCCTCACACTACAAGGTGAAAACAACTGCTGCAGTCGTCACTATGTGCAAAACTGCCTAAGAGTCTAAACTATTAAATTATAGTTATTACTTCACCATAAATACATATAAAAGTATAAATATATATATTTGTGCACAAATCACCACATTAGCTCTGCTCGTGAGGAGTTGTGAAACAGCAGTTAGGTCAGAAAGAACATAAACCTTATTCCACCAACTTCACATTTCCACTTGCACTCTGCCAGCAGTGACTTCATCTCTGGCCTTTACAATGTATTTAATGCTCTCTCTCCATAAAGCCACCTTAAAGATACGTCCGACTTGGACAGTTGATGTTGTTGGTCGAGGGGAGCGCAGAGAGGTGGTGCACAGTTAACAGAGTGGAACAACCCGGAGGACACTTGTGATGAGAACGAGCAATCCCCTGCTCATTATCAGGGCCATTAAAGAAGCTCCATTCAGACCCAGATTAATCTCATTCATGAGACCTCCAAACGAGGACCCCGATGGAGCAGAAACACTATCTGGAGCTGCTAATAAGATAACCGTAGAGGTCCTCAGTCCCTCTTAGCACATTAGTGTTCTCACTTTCAATTTGAAACTATTTTCATTATCTCTCTCCCCATAATTTGCTCTCCCCTCCACTACCCAGAGGGAGATAGGAAATGGAGGCTCCAGTCAAGAGCAGAAATTGTCCACTGAGCACTGCTGTGCATTGCAAATGATCTGATTATGTCTCTGTGGTGAGTGTGGGGGAATTTTCATATAAAACCCATGTGTGAAAACCACTGTTTAGCTAAGGGAAAACAGATACAATGACAAAAGGCATCTCTGGGGAATATGAGGCTGTAATGAAACTCAGCAAGCCAGAAATGTAAGTTTGTTTTGAGGCCTCATGTATAAATGTTTGAGGGAACGTTGACTCAAGCATCAGCATCCATTTTAAAAAGTACCAAAGGCAAGTTAAATACATACATCTTGATTGGTCATGTCCCAGTACGGCCTCTCTCCGTAGGACATGACTTCCCACATTACGATTCCGTAGCTCCACACATCACTAGCAGAGGTGAACTTCCTGTACTGGATAGCTTCGGGTGCAGTCCATCGGATAGGGATCTTCCCTCCCTGTGAACACAAAGGGCACAACATCAGTGAGGGAACCGAGACCGAAACCCGACCGTCACAGTGTCCTGGCTCCGGAGAGAGACACCGTTCACATTAACAATACTGATGGTAATCCAAACTGGGTGATGGATATAACAAAACCCCTGGGAGGAAAGTGTGGTGCATGAAATATTGGAAAAAGGAGGAAGGGAAGAACAGGTGATGTGTGTCTAGATAGGGAGAGCAGTGTGGGAGTGCACTGTAGTGTGTACGTCAGACCTGGGTTTAACCCTTCAAATTACCCATCAAACTTACAGGCAGCACCACATGAGCTTTCAATTAGAGCAGTTCAAACATGCCATTCAAGTTCTCCTTTATAAAATAACGCACACTGACTCAGCTTTAGGGAGTGTGTGTCTCATTTTCATCTCAAGAGAAAAGGTAAGACTTCAGTGTTTCATACCAGAGCGCTGGTGTAAGTAGGGTCTGACGTATCATCCTCCAGGAAGCGTGAAAGGCCGAAGTCCGAAACCTTGCACACAAGGTTACTGTTGACCAGGATGTTTCGGGCAGCAAGGTCACGGTGCACATAATTCATGTCGGCGAGGTACTTCATACCCGAGGCGATGCCACGCAGCATACCAACAAGCTGGATGACAGTGAACTGCCCGTCGTTTTGCTGTAAAACAGGAACATTGTGTTAGAATAACGTATTGTATTTAGTGATTCATAAAGGGGAGGTGTTCTAGGTTCTAAATTGCCTGCCAAATGTTGCGTTTTTAATTGTTAAGCTTTTTGTATTGCAACAATCTTGCAATGTTTTGCCTCAACTTTTTTATCCAATTGTTTTTGTATCCGTTTTAACAGACAATATTACATCACACATATCCTGGCTTCCCTACTGGCCCCCGGTTCATTTTAGAATTGATTTTAAGATTTTACTGATCACTTTTAAAGCTTGCTAGGGTCTCACCCCAAGCTATATTTATGATCTGTTGACCCCTCATGAGCCTGCTGGCAGCCTTAGATCCTCAGGTGGAACCCTTCTGGTGATTCCAAAGTCGAGGCTTTAATCTAAGGATGACCGAGCTTTTTCCATCAGAGCCCCTCGACTTTAGGAGGCCTGAGGAGATAAGGCTGGCAGAGTCAGTAACTTCTTTTAAATCACTTCTGAAAACCCACTTTTATAGAACTGCTTTTATGTGAGGTTTACTTTTAGCTTTATTTAGTTTTAGTGTTCTATTTTGTATTATGTTTGTTTATTTTAGATGTTCTCTTTTGGTTTATTTTACTTTTAATTGGTTCTTTGATGTGATGTAATCTCTAATTCTTTCTCTAATTTTTTGTTTTAATTTCTAACTACAATCCTTAATCTTATTCTTTAATTTTTAAACTGACTAGTTCCTTTGTTTAATGAGTGCTAATCTAGCTAATTATTCATTTAATTTATTATAATTTTTACTATTTATTTTAGTTGACTGCTCTGACTTGTCTCCTATATCTTGCTTGATTGTGTTGCATGTTGGCTTGTTAAAGCACTTTGTGAATGCTGTTCTTAAGGGTGCTATGTAAATAAAGCTATTTTTATTATTATTATTATTATTATCCAATCAGTAGTGATTGGTCGCGAAAACAAACTCAGAGGATTGAGTCATTTTTCTACAAACAAAAAAAATGCAGTAAGAATTTTAAAGATGCCATAATCACATTTAAAACCCATTTTAAAAAAATAATTCATTTTTTTGTTTCACTCAATAAATTTTAAATTGATTTTTTTTTCATGTAATAGGTTCTTTCAGAACTCACCCATGCTCTACAAATTACAAATCTACACACTTGACTTCCTATAGTCAAGTTATGTTCATTTAAAACTGACATCCCTGTGTGGAAGACAACCTGTACAGGCTCAATAGTAAAGTTATTTTAAAGTCTTAGTTTCACTGAAGCAGCCCCCTGGCACACCAACAACAAGTAACCACCAGTAAACTCACCATCATTTTGCTTTAAAACAGATAAATTGAGTTACATGCAGATGGTGATTCATTAAAAGGAGATGTTCCTTGACAGTATGTGCATGCAATCAGGCCATCAGGATAAATTTCAACTTCTGAATTTCAGTCAAACACACAAATTTATTGAACTTAGGCACCAAACTGCCTGAAAAATATTTGGTATTTTGGATTTTTAGCAAACACAAACGTTTTTTTGTTTGTTTGTTTTGTAGGCACCTTGCAAGACCTTGCTTCGACCTTTTCATTCCACGTCTTTCTAAATGTCTATTAGTGTTAGTGTAATGTTAGTACTTGGATGTAAAAAAAACTACTGTGGCTCAAAGGATAGGGTCGTTCTTCAACAAATAAAAAAAATATGCAGTCAGACTTTGTAATAAGCTATAATCACACTTAAAACACATTTGAGATAAAATGTTTATATATACACTACCGTTCAAAAGTTTGGTGTCACTTAGAAATGTCCTTATTTTTTAAAAGAAAAGCATTTTTTCAATAAAGATTGATTTAGAATTGATTAAAAAGAATTGATGATTAAAAAACCCTTGTGCAATTATCTTAGCACATAAATAAAAGTGCGAGTTTCATGGAAAACATAAAATCCTGGGTGACTCCAAACATTTGAATGGTAGTGGACATATTTTTTAAAATTGGTAACATTTGATTGCAATAGATTTTTTCATCCATGTACTCCATATTACAATGTAACCTTGAGTGCATAATAATTTCATTTTGATATTCTATTTGGAATCAAATCTGCATAGGTTTAATGTTTAATATAGAAAAGTTACTTTAAAGCGTAGTTGCCCTGAAGCAGCCCTACAGGATACCAACAGCAAGGTTTGGGCTGGGCTCTACTGGCCTTGGCAGGGCTGGGCACGACTAAGCTGGGCCTGGCTGGCTGTCTACAGCTGTTCCTCTCCACGGTTTGGTGAGGGCTTTACCCCATGCATGGGGAGTGTCTGGAGCAGTGGTGCAGCTGTGCCTCCAGCTGCGCACACCTGCACTCTCCCCACCACCCACCACGACGCCCGGAAAACAGAGGATTCCAGAGAATTGAGCATGGAAGCTCGGGGCCCGGTGTGAACAGACAGAAAGGCTAAGAGAGGGGATTGGAAGGACAGCCGAGTAAGGCCCAGAGCACAGCCAAATTCCTCTGGCCTATTTCTCTTTCAAACGCTTTGCTGCTCATTAGCTGAGGGGATGCTTCTCCTCACGTCAAGCTGCTCTTCCTCATGTACCACAGCAATTAAGCAGAATGCATTATTCATGAAACCTTTCTCACAAATACACATTGCCACCTAATCGGAGTGCTATGTTCGCATATAATTTAATTGGACAGATTCCTCCAAAGTCTTTGGGGTCAGGTTAGCTGGGGGGAAGAACTATGAATGTGAATAAAAGTCTGATTTATATGAAAATAATGTTTTACATCAAAGATTGACTTTCACTCTTTTAACTTTCTCATCTCATAGTTGGCTCCGGATGCAATCCCAGCTCTGATCAATCTATTCCTGCTCCACACACCCCGCAGGCCTTCCTGTAGGAGGCAGCAGGGGAGACAATCCTTCAGCAAGCAGCTCAGAACAGACTGCAGTGACCATTTTTAAACAACCGCCCAGCAATCACTTCAGAGAAGACACAAACCATGTTCAGAGGCTTTGACACTGTCAGCAATTATTGTCATCAACTGTCACTGTGAGGTGCTGCAGAGGTTCTCTGTTGTTTTGAATACAATGTGCTGTCAAATATGTTTAGCAAACATCTACATATACACAAACACCCTTCACCACGAGATCAAATTTCACAAAGAGCTGATGCTTCGTGTCTCGGAGCTCGGCTGCAGAATGCTAATAAAGACTCTGAACCCAGGCTGAACAGTGCAGTGTCAGGAGCTTGCATGTCTGTTTCCTAGAGGTTGGTTTTGATGTAGTCTTAGAGCAGGAAGCTTAAACTGACTACCAGAGAGGGAATTATACTGGTGTAAGTCATTTATAGGTGTAGAAACTGTTCATTTGCAGTATTTTTTTATTTTTTTTTTTTTACATAGAATGTGCTTTATTGTCATTATACAGTGTATAACATACATACATAATTAAATAGTTCTTATTACTCTGCCAAGGAACACGGCGGAGTTATGTGACGATCAGCGTTGGTTTGTCTATCTTGGCTGTGCGCAACATTACTCAAAAACAGATTAACGGATTTAGATGAAATTTTCAGGGAAAATCCGAAATGACACAAGGACCACCTCATTAGATTCTGGCAGTGATGCTGCTTATAGTTTGGATCCATGGATTTGTTAAAATTTCTATATCACTGGGAGAAAGCGGAACAGTGAACACTATGTCAGCTGCCTGTTGACAATCACATGATTGTGATATTACTACTAATCGACTGTTGCAGACTTATTCATTGGAAATGATGAATGCAGGATTGGCGGAGTACTGTGCTCTTTGAGTGCTTTTCTTGTTTATTATTTATTGTTTGTACCACAGTGACCTTACAGTCTTTTAGTTTTTACTTCAAGAAGGGCTCTGGCTTGAGTTAAATTTTACTACAGCATTCTGATAGTACTTATTTATACTTCCAAACTCTGTGTCACATTAAAGAGAAAGTTCCCCCACCCCCCATCATTAGAGGTTTACATGAAAACAACCCTTTTATTGGGTTTATTTAACATCCCTCGTTTCCATAAATGAGGCCATTTTCTTTTATTCTAAAATGCAAAATGAGCAATTAGGGTAGATGAAAGCATTCAAGAAATATATTAGTCCAAGATTTGTTTGTATTATTTCGCTAACATCTCAAGACAGATGGTGAAGGGTTGTCTGACATTTCGTCTCATAGCCAGCTTCATTTTTAAACATCTGACATCTCATTTTAAGTCTTGCAAAATGTTTGAATTATTTATGCGGGTTGTAAATGAGGGAGCATGGCCGGTTCTCTGTAATATAATTCTCTGGTAAGATTATGAAAATTAAAAATCCAATGAACTTGTGAGCACTGCATATTTCTTGTTGACGTAGGGGGAGGATAATGTGGCTGCTATTTGCATCCATACACAGTTGAGCATAATCAGCGATACGGGGAAGAGAATAAGTGAATACAAAACAAGAGACATCAAAGATCACCAGAAGGTCCTGGTCTGTGTCTAGATTTTCCCTTTATTATGTAGTTCGGTGTGACAGAAAAAAATGACTTGTAGAGAGTAAATCGGCATTAGTGGTAAATATATTTATTATATGTATGAGTATAGTGTGGTAGATGAGAATGTTTTTAAGCAGCTATTGATAGATACCAAACAGATGAGATTTTGAGAATAATTTTCACTTTAACTAAGTCAACTGTGCATGAGATTATGTAGAAATATTTGACAAATATGAGTGCAACAGTGAGTATGTGAGTTTGTGACACCTTGTTTGCCTTGTTTGTGTCTGAACAACCAAAGTTCAGAACTACCAAGTATGAATGATTCATTGTTTCATGTCAAAAGATTTCTACGTATGTGAAAAAATCTGTAATTTGAAAGTTTAAATATAACAAACTGTAATCAATAGTGTTATAATAATGGAGGCTGTTACATTTCTGCAAATTTACTCAGTTGTGTTTAACATTAATATTATGAATTGGTATCATGGCTAAAAAAATCTTGGCTTGTGTTCTGATTAATAATATGCTCTTTGCCTAGCAGGGGTGGTTGTCTCTTTTCAGTTTTTGACAGGTAGTCAGCAGAACACTCAGCAGTTGTCGAGTGCACTGTTGGACAGAGTCGTCTGAAGCTCTCATTACACTAACATCATCGCATCAATTTTTAGGCTTGTCACAAGAAAAGTCTTCAATCGAGATCTCCAAGCTTCAAAGCAGTGAAGCAGCGCATCCTGTCAGTTTGTGAATTTAGTACTACTGTTAGAGCACGCAGGTACTGTGTGGATCTTTCAGCAGTTTTCAATAGGTGTCAGTCTGAGATCAAACATAGTTAGACGTGACTTACCAGGATTCTCTTCGCTAGTCACTAATATATGGCCAAATATGCAACTGTCAACATCACATTTAAGACTACCTTGGAATATCATTATTATACTTGACTATTTTTGCAAAATGGTATAGTTATATATCATTTAATACTATGCAGACCATAAATGAGTTAAATTTGTAGACATCCATCCATCCATCATATATACCCTGCTTAATCCTCATTAGGATGACAAGGGGAATGGAGTCTACCCCAGCTGACTTAGGGTGAAGGCAATCACACCCGCATTCACACCTATGGACAATCTAGAGTTACCAATTAACCTCGGCATGTTTTTAAACTGTAGGAGGAAGGCGGAGTACCCAGAAAAACCCACACATGCACATGGAGAACATGCAAACTCCATGCAGAAAGACTCTGGGAAGGCCAGGACACAAACAGGGGATCTTCTAGCTGCAAGGCGAAAGTGCTAACCACCAAGCCACTGTGCAGCCCAACTTGTAGACAATTATTGCAAATTAAATGGCACTTCTGGTCCAAAAAAACCTCAATGAGAATTTTTACAGACGAGACACAGACACAAGATGAATAGACAAAAATGTGGTTGCTCACTCTGAGGAAGGTGTCCAGAGATCCATTCTCCATGAACTCGGTGATGATCATGACAGGACTGCTCTTGGTGACCACTCCTTCCAGATGAATGACGTTAGGATGGTCAAACTGACCCATGATGCTGGCCTCGCTCAGGAAGTCCCGCCTCTGCTTCTCTGTGTATCCAGACTTCAGAGTTTTTATGGCCACAAACATTTCCCTTTTACCCGGGAGTTTTAGGTTGCCGCTGCACACTTCCCCAAACTCTCCTGTAAAGAGGTTACGTGGAGATCAAAAAGCAATAGTTCTGTCAAGCTAAGAGTGACATGAGCAACTAAAAGTAAGCAACTTTGATGCATCTACTTCTATTTAGTAATCAGCTACCAACCAAGCTATTCTATAGAGCTAGATTCCATTCACGTTTCAGTCAGATTTTTCCATTACCTGCACCAATGACCTGTTCAATCTTCACACAGGATATATCAATCTCCTTGGCAAACTCCCTCACAGCCTCGTTGGGGTCCTCATATGTGAACGGATCAATATAAATCTTCATTCCTGGAGTCACTTGTAAAAAAGGAAAGAGCCACTATAATATTTGATTCCTGTGGTCATGCTTACACTCCTGTGGGCTTGACAGTGAAATGTAGTCAGGCGCATTAACAATCAATTCACTTTTCAATCACACATTCCTGTACAATTATTTGATTTCTTGACATTCAGGCTGTGAAGGTTGAAAGATGGAGGAGGTAGAGGGTTACAAATGGTGGTTATGACTAGTGCCTCATGGCCACTGTGAATAACTATTCAGCCAGCAAGGACATGGTATCTCCAGTCCTCTTAACTGTGATAACGTGGGTTTTTATATATATATAAATATATATATATATATATATATATATATATATATATATATATATATATATATATATATATATATATCTATATATCATCTCCTGTGAGTCATAACATTAACACTCAGGAGAGAAACCCGGGCCCTATATCAGCATCGCTCAGCTCCACTCCAAGAAATAAATTGGCTATCCTAAGCCCTGATGCAAGGTAAATTGGCTTAAGGTGGCCTTTAAGTGTTCAGGGACTTAAGTGTCCCGAGTTTTAAATCCGATTATTCGGCTCATACCTCCACATCAGGCCGCAGGCTATTTGAATGGATACTGAACTCATGCCTGAGCTGCAGCAGAGCTAGACGAGCATGCACACTGCCTCAAAACCTGGCACACTACGCTGGAGAAACATGCTGCAGAGATGAACAGATGGAGAGGATCTCACCAGGCATAGCCCCCCCATAACTAAAACCCTACAATCTCTTCCCAAGCTGAAGCGCTGTTCAGCAGACCACCTTCCTGCGATGGCAAAGACCACCAAAAACAAGGGCAGAAGCCTGAACTGTGACTGGTGTGAGGACAGGGTGCACACAAAACACATTGGCCTCTGCTGTTAATAGCTGTGAAACACCCGAGCGTTTTACTGGCACACTTTTCACCGAGTCGCAAACTGCACTTCTTTGCACAGCATGATTGGATTCTATTGAAAAAGCAATCACCTTTAGAGTGGGATTTACGGGGAAAAAATGGATGGAGCAGGATGCTAATTACACCATCAAATACACAAATTAAGATGTGGTCATAAACTTGGGACAGAAATAGATCTGTGTTTTTCAAATCAGGCAGCAGTAAGACAGATTAGCTGGAGCCATGGAGAAATTACTTCTCAGCTTTCCCTCACAGATTTATCTCAGCATTATTGTCATTTAAGCTCTACGCTACTGTACTGTATGAAGAAAGAAAATCATTGAGTAATTCCATTCATTCACCAAGTCTTTTGAATTTTTTAACAATGGCAAATGACTCATGTGCATTAGCATGCTAATGGCCTTAACGTGAGCGAAGACTGACCTATTTTCAGCACAATGGATTTAGTTAACTATGAAATGTGATGCACAGAACATCCTCTTGAAGACTGGTTTTGATGTGGGTAAATCCAGATTCTGAGTAAACACAGTCAAACAACAGGCAAGATTATTGGTAAGTGGGGGACAGGCAAAAAAAGCGGTGCTGTGCAGCCAAGGACACCAGAATGCAAGGCGGTAGCCATGGAGACAGGTGTGTGAGGCAAGCAGAGGGCTGAATGATAGCCATGGAGATGACTATGTGACATGGTAGTCATGGAGACAGGTGTGTCTGGTGCCGAAGGAGGAACCGAGCAGAGAGGAGTGGTGGGTTTACTCACTGTGGCCGCTGGTGTAGTGCTGCAGTTTGTCTGTGTATTCTGAATCAGCCCTGTCAAAGCCACGCCTCCTGGGGGAAAGACAAAGAACTCTAGCTCTGGTTCAAAGATAGGGAGCAGGGAGGTGGAGAAACACTGATCAAACACCCCCAGGTGTACCTACACTGAAGACATACCAACAGAGCCAGGACTGAGTAGGTAGAAAGCTTTTTTTCTCTTTGGCTGCACTGAAAAAAGACATCAAGCCATGCATGCATCCTACACAAAGATATCTTTACTTTTCTTTTGAAACTACTTGCTCCAAAATGATTTCAAAAGGCTTTTTACAGTTTGGCTTTTTATTTCAACTGCATACGATAAGGAGGAGTGCGCATTTTTAAATACTTTGTGGATAAGCATCATCATTTTTCTTCTGCATAGACTTTAAACGGGCTGCGTGATGCATTGTGGTCTCGTTCAGTTCCATCACAGGGACTGCACAAAAGACAATGAGCCAGCGTGAGTCTGGGCATGATTAAGAGTTTTGAACAAGACAGGACACATTTCTCTCAGGCACAATTTCCCAATCACAAACAGCGGCAACAAAAAACAATCAAAAATCAAGTATGTAGTAGTGAGTTAATACTATGTAAGTAGATCAGATTTCAGCCTGGTGTAACCAATCCACCTTCAATACAGCTGTTTGTCAGTGTCATTGTACAATTCACGGTTTCTGCCACTGACTCAGTCTCAGGCTTCATATTACCTTAAACTTACAGAGATAAAAAAAAAAAAAAGAAACAGAGAGTATTGATATTGGACTAGGAATTGAGGCAGGACAGATATACAATGTTCTGTATGGAGCAAGTTTTCAAGCATATCAATTCACCACATCTGCTTTTTGATGTCATTTTACACTCCATTTATAACAGTTCCCAAAATTCTCAGTCACTTTCTTTTAGTGGGTCTATTCTTCAATGCCCTGTGCGATACACCAAGATAGCTATACACTGTTTGCAAAATAGGCTTTCTACCGACTAATAAAAGAAAATATATGAGGGGAATATATGTATGTTTAGAAATTCATCTCATCTCTCCCCAGTGAACAGAAGCATTTACAGAGCTGTAATTTGAGAGAAATTGACTTATATATTATTTCTGCACTGAGAAGACTGGAATTTATTAATAATGAACATATTTGAACCCACATGTTTTTATCTCTCCTACTCACATTTATGTTTATGCTAATCTGATTTTAGAGTACATGCATTGTTATGCTTCCTTCTCTTTCCTGCAGCTGTCTAAATCCACGCTATACTACACAACTGCAACTCACATTTATGAAGTCAATGGACCTCATTGTTCCCCGGCTTAATGTAACACAACAACTAAAAAGGAAAAACCTCCATTTTGCAAGTGAGTTCAGATAAGGATTTTAGTAAGACTGCGACAGGACTGACTCACCGGTTACAGACGATAATGATGACGACCACAGCAATGAGGAACACCAACCCAGCAGCTGCCGAGCCAATGATGAGAGGCAGCTTCTCCTGAATGCTGGTGTTGTATTCCGCTATAGAAAGAAGAAACGCATGGATAAACACAACGCCACGCACGCACGCACACGCACAGTCACAAGCTGTAACATATGGGGAAGCATCTGAGCCACCACATATGGAGGGAGCAATGGGTGACAGACAGACATACGGCTGGGTGAACCAATGAGCATCTTGGCATCTCGACCGGCTGCATGGACCATTTTCCAAAGCACACTGAATGTGCTCAGATGCCGCAGATATGGACAAATCATCTGGCAGAAAGTGTGTGAAGTGAGGAGAGAGAGCATGTTTGGGTGAGACCCAGCCTGATCAGGCAGCCAAGAATGTGGAACCAGCTACTGAATGGGCACACAGAGCCAGAGCCAAATTCTTCTCTTGAGCACATGCAAATAATACACAACTTTGTGATATTGGCCAGATACATGGGTTAGTGAGTTCCCCAGAGTTTCACCTGCTTCTAGAAGTGATAAATGTTGCATTGAATGACCAAGATGACATTTAACAAATGGTTTATTATACAATGTAATATATTTTCTAGTAGATATAACAAATTTTTTGACGCACAACAATTAGGAGTTCTCTTTTCAAGGTATTTTGATTTTGCCATAAATAAAGAGAGTAAAGTAACTGAAAGCAAAAAATGTCCTGAATTATTGAGTCTTGATGAAACTCTACTGAGAACTGCTGCTTTCTTGATGTCCTTCTACATTTGTATTCTTTAAAAATTTGAAGCAGATTAGCATTAAATTTTAAGATACAGCTGCCAAAATATTCAAGAAAAAGGTTTTATCTGTGCTTTTACATCTGTCAAAATCCATGTAATTTCAAAAACACAATTTATGGTACAGAACCTGTATCTTATTAATTTTTTTCATTACTTTCCAAGAAGTCTTCATTTTCACTTTCTGGTCCATTTTCCCCTTCACTTTCAATTTCTTGAAGCATTCCCGAGCGGTAATCATCACAGAAAATGTATTATTGGCTTTAAACTAAATGAATCAGGGCTTTTCTTGTGGCATAGCAGGTAATCATGTCAGTGAAAAGTCTTATATATATCCCTTGCCCCTGTTTAGATAATATTTACAGTTGTGAGTCAGTTTGATGTATCTTCAGCGCTAGATGTGTGCGTGTGGCAGCATCACGGATGTTTGTGTCAGAGTTCAGGCTAATGATGGCCCTGGGCTCTGCAGGCTGGAGGAAATGAGATATTCAGAGGGGAAAACCCGGGCCTGGCTCTAACATTAACCTACTTGACTGATGTTTGCAGAATGTTCCTTCTTCTCTTAGTCATGTCATATTACTAAGATAAAACAACTTTAACCTCATCCTTGACTCAAAGACCTATGGTGGAAAATGTCAAAAACTCATTATTTTACAAGGACTGCTTCTTTGAATGAGGAACATTTGTGAAACACATAAAGAAAGGTAATCTTAAGGGTTAAATATGGTTAATGAAATGATTATATGATGTTTGGGATTCTTCCTAAAACGGAAAAAGATGTGATGAAAATAATATTATTTCAAGCCACACCAATCTGATTTTGGAATGCTTGTATTGTTTACTCCACAACATGCTTCCCTCTCTTTCCCGCAGCTGTCTGAATCCATATTATACTACATGGTGTGTCGATGGGCCACGCATGAGAGGTGATAACAACTCTGCGTGCTCTGGTGAACATGGGCTGAATTCTCACCCTCAGTCATGGTCTGGAAGTACAGTTTGCCACTGTAGCGTCCAAAGCCAGCTACGGTGCGGGCCCGGACCTGGAACACGTAGATGCTTCCTGGCTTGAGACCACGAATGACCACTGTGTTGGTCTGGCTCCTGATGGTAGTGGAGTTATATTCTGATTGGTCCTGGGAGAACAAACAACATGTCAAATATGAGCACATTAGTAATTACAGTTTAACTGCAAAGGGTAACAGTTAAAAAATGCTATATTGAGTAAATTACAAGTTATTTTACAGTATTCTAATGATTCAACAGCATCAGAAGGCACACTATTCCTAGTCCAAACACAGAGGATAGAAAAAACAACTCAACAAAGCTCAGAGTTTTTGATCTCGACATTGGAAGGTGATTATGTTCTATAATTTTAACCCTTTGAGTCACAATAGCTCAAAGGATCAAAGCCTGAAAACCAAAAAAACAGAATCAGTCGTTGGACTTTATTTTAAACTTCTCAGGTGTGACTTTTAGTTTGTGCCATTCAAAAATTCACCAAAAATATACAGTTTGCAACAGATTCTATAAAAAAACAAAAAATTATCTGTTTCTCAATGCAACCAAGAAGATATTAGTGACTCAGATGCAACCAACAGTTGCGTGATAAAAATTCAGGGACTAATCAGCTGAATTGGGCTGAACTGCAGGCTGTGTTTACACAGAGCAGATTGGAGACAAGTATGTAAACAAATTTCAAATGCAGATAGTTAAATATTTACAGCAAAGAGTGCAATCACTTTTTTCTCCAATATTGAGAACATATGTGGAGACTTGGAAGAATGTTGTACATGTGGATTCCAGGTTTTTAACATGTTTTTGTGAAATAAATACATCAAATAAAAAGACACCCCCCCCCCCCCCCCCCCCCCCCAATGTCCCTTTTTTCTTATTACATGATTTACGGCATTGAAACTGTCATACTGAATAGAAGACATTTTTGAGTTTTCTCTTATCTGTAGCCATGGTTGTGCTGTTCACACAGGGGTGCAGGACTTTATATTGCAGTGAGACTGAGTTCACAGTGAGCTAAAATGTGACAGGAGCAAAAACCGCCAAGAACCTGCTAGTGGTTCATGAGAATGCATCCCACAATGTTGCTTCAAACCATACCAGACATATCAGGAGATGAAGCAGTACAAAAACAATCATATTACATGCCTACCATCTCTACATTTATTTTACAAAACATTAAAAGTAACCTCAATAGATGTAGCATGAATAATTTGCTAACACAAAAAACATTATGTGCGATAAAGAAGCAGGACGGAAAGTGGCAAACATCCAGCAGCTGCAGTTAAGAAGGTAGATCTGGTGGCAGTTTCAGGTCAGGCAGCGTCTCTGAGCCATGCCTTCTGATCATCAGAGCTGTGTTTCACTGCCATCTCCTCTGCAGAATGCTGACAGTTTTGAGAGCAGAGACGGAGACTCTTTTAGCTGCTCCCTTCAACACACTGCTCAGCGCACACTTCTGAGCCACAGCGGGGGCCAGGACAATTGTTTTGACAGCTCTCTCCAGCAGTGTCAGAAAAGGGAATGATACTCATAAGCGGAATGGCTTGGCATGTAGACGAAAGCCTGACAAATGCTGTGTATATGCGCCCGTGTGCACACATGTACATACGTGTGTGTTTTTGTCTCGTCATGCCTACCAACGACTACATGCTTTTAAGAGATCTTTGTGCTCGAATCAATGCAAATTTTCGGACTGGAAGCGTTCTTGTGAGAAAGTATGCTGATTCGGAGGAGCTTGCCCCTCAAAACCTATTTTTACAGCAGTCAGCGTACCATTGTTTCAACCACAAGTCTCTGCGCATCAATCCCCAGTGGCCCTGCTGCAGGGCCGAGTGTGGTTTCCTTTCCCAGTGACTGACCGTGATTGTAATTGAAAGAGAATAAGCAGAAGTTCTCAGCAATGTTCAGAAGCTCCGTCTACATGCCTCCGAGGATCTACCGCTACGCAAACAAGCGCGAGGAGATATTCTGAATTTCCATATACAACTAAACAAAAGAGTAATTTTTTCTACCACTCGCTCATGATTTATTTAGCTTGATAGGAAGAGGAAGAAATGGATTTCATACAGATCAGTAGGGCTTGTACAAACAATGTATCCAATTGCTTGAATGAATGTGATGGATTATACCTTTTCATAATACTGCAGTTCATAGTCCAGGATGACTCCATTGGGCTGGTCAGGCTGGGACCAGGAGAGGGTGATGCTGTCCACAGTACGGCTGACCTGGTGCATTATAGATACAGTGGATGGAGCTGCGAAGACACAGAAGAAACAGTGAGTTAACTATGGAGCAAATCAATTGCCACCAACTTCACAGTCATGCTCAGAGAATTTTACAGCATCTTTAATCTCACAGCCAAACACTGGGTTCTGCAAAGGTGTAAGGCCATAAAATCTATGTAATATACTGCAGCCTCCTATTAGAGCATTTCACGGCTAGACATGCATTGCAAGCTGGCAAGTCACAACACTGGATAAACCACAGAAGCTGCCTCTTGGGATTTCCCAGTATCAACTGTGACTTTGATGGGATTAATTTATGCTTGTCATATTGTTGATAACAGAACGCCTCCTGCAAATAAATCATTTTAAAATCACCAGACCACCTTGTATTACAGACAGATGCACACTTTGTCAGCCATAAAAACCAAACAATCGGCATAAATCACAAGAGACTCAAAAGGGGTACACATCATCCCTATTGTTCTGCGTTTTTCCTCCCTCTACATTTTAATTGCATTTAGTTCGTGCTTATTTCCTTGTAAATGACATGAAAATTGAAATTGCAGTGTTTTTGGCATAGGCCAAATTGCATGTTTTCAGTCATTTCCAACACTTTCCAGTATTTAAAAAGCAACCGCTGACCACAAAGGATTGTCATTCATTCTTAGATGCAAGTTGATTTTTGCAGAATGTTGCATAATAATTTGTCTCTAACATTATTTGGAAAATATTTCTAAACATTGGCGTCATCCTTTAACAGTAAATCACCAAAAAGACAATGGCCTGTCATTAGCCATTTAAGGCCATCACAAATGTGCCACATCTACTTTTAATATTATACTTGGCTTAAATATTCAATTCTAAATGCTTGTTATGGACTATTTTTATGAAATATTAGATTCTTTTGTGAAAACGTTTTGTGAAGGTTGTGTTTTTTTGCGCTAAAACAAGTAAAATAACTTGACCCCACTGTTTGATTTTATTCACATATTGGGCTCAGTAGTAGACTAAATGACTTGTTACATCATGGGTGGTCTACTATAGTCTCACATAGCCAACTGACCTAAAATTTTGTCAGGTCAGAGAGGGGCGTGATCACCTAAAGTCGTCCAACAGCCATTATGATTAGTTCAGGGTGCTGTGGGTCAGTGTAAAGCTAAGAGAATCTGAAGATAAAAAGCTCTGTCTGGCAAGCCTGGCAAGGCCTGCAGGCCTCAATGAGTGAGCCTCTATGTGTGAAAGGGTTGGGTGGGTGGAGGTGTCAGAGAAGGAGGGGTGCTAGGCAAGATTTATGGATACCAAGCCCCTAGCTCATCCCCTACAGGCCCGTGCTGCTCGCACACAGCGCTCAGCCAGCAACACAGTGGCTCCCCTGAGTCCCAGCAATAAAGTCGGAAGTCCCTCCACCGGCACGCGTTCTATATGGAAAATCCACTGACTGGAAAACTACGACTGCCACGCCTCTATAATCTAAGACCGTGAGGCTGCATGTCTGTGGTTTTTACATATTCTATATGCGTTAGTTATGTATCTGCAGTCCGTGTTAAGTAAAAGCTTACAGCGGAGTATGAGGTACACACATCTTTTCAACTTCCATCGGGGGGAAATATAGCATCCAAGCGACCACAGTGACTCAGAGCTAATAATAAAAAGTCCATTTTATAACCTTACTCATTCTCATTAGCTAATCAGCCAAGGCTTGCATGTCCTCTGACCAAAACAGAAGCATCCATCTGATGCAACAAATTATGATGCCTCATATAAACAGTGATGATCAAGGGACTGAGTGTGTCCTCATGTGCTGCTGCCAGAAGATAATAAATTAAGGATCTGCATTTCATCCCAGCAAAGCACTTACACTATGACGGCCTGCGACCTCTGCAATGCACCTACATCATGCCCCTCTCCTGGAGCCAGAGGTACAGTAATGTATACAGTACCCAGTCAGGACACCGGTCTCAGGAATCTTTTCCATCTCAAAGTACTCACCAGTTTGTTTGCAGTCACAAGACGACAGCCTAATAAGGCAAACAGTTACTCTAAGGGGAACTCACGAGTATCCCATTACGGATGTACATATATTCAACACTGCCACATGGCCTTTTCCTGCATAGCATTTCCATTAAACACACGGCACAGCCATGCCTAGTAACCTGATACAGGGCCGCAGAAACAAAGGCAGCTCATGTATTCATGTACAGAGGATGGACACATGCCAGCATGAAAACCTGTTGGAGGAGAACACTGTGGTTTTCTTCTGTTAAAGGACAACTTCCAGACAGTCAGAGTGGCAGTCGCCATGTCTGGGTTCAAGAAACCGATAAGGAGGGGTGGAACTGGAAAGGAAGACATGACTGTTTGAGGAAAGAAATGAGTAAAAACACGAAGTGTTGAAATATTATGCTTGTAGAGAAAACATAAATATATTGTAAATGTAAATCCAGCTGTGCCTTGTATTTCAAGTCAATTCAGTACACGCATTTCAAGCTAAGCTGACGTTCCACCAATTGACTGTGGAATGTAGTGGGATGCCAAGTGAACGTTTCATTGCAGCATGGCCTACAGCACTGATCCACATATGAAAACCATTTTCGTACGTCTAATTTATGTATTTCAAATCTACAAGTCTCCATTGTACTCCAAATCTTCAACTTTACCAAGGTCGTTTTTTCCACAACTTCATCTATAATTTAAAGGGTTGAGTAAATACTTGGTTTCCATTGTGTAAACATCATTCACCGAGTTATGCCGCTAAATACATGTTGTAGTTGTTTCAAGCCATTTTCTTTGTTGTTACAATAATTACTTTTAAATCATGTGGATTATATCCCATTAAAGACAATTAGAAATTAAAAACAGAGATGTGAGAAAGTTCCCCTGTCATTTGTATGAAGCCAGCCAATTCTATGTCACGTACGATCAATTTCTTCGAAGTGGGTGAGCTACACTGGACGCCTTATTTATAGGTTTTCTCAATGAATGCTCTATTCATGTTCTTAAAACTAATGAAGCGGTTATAATGACAAAGACATGGACTGTAAGTTCATATAATTAAATTAGATGGTTGAATTGGAAAGATAAATGGTGGAAACTAACTGGGGCACTTTATGAGTTTCCCATATACCACAGAGGAGTGAGAGCGTGGACGGAGGACCGCTAGTCTTAATCACAGCTGATCTAATACGTTGGTGACATGAATGTGTCTTTTGTCCAAACCAAAGCTTGGAATGCATCGCTATGGTCATTGATTTCGGTTGTATAAGAGTGTATTTTTAACAAAACCGTGAACAGATAGTGTTTAACTTTTAATTTTGTTTTATTTTTCAGATACACCCACACCTGTAAATAGCTCCCAGTGACAATCAAATCAAATCATGACTATGCTGGGGCCTGACGTGGGAATATCACGTTGCTTAATTGTGAGACGATGGGAGGCTCCAGCTGTTGTCAGCGAATTGGGTTTCAGACCCCACATTATTACTCGGCCTGGGATCTGATATGAAAGGCGCTGCTTTGGAGTCTATTCTAGCATGGCATTCTGGCCTTGGCCCAGCAACAGAGAATACAAAGACTTTGTTTTGCTCAGCATCTCTAATAGATGTCTGACTGTTATGTTTGAACACCTTGCGACTTCCCTAATCAATTACAGATGGAGTTTACGGGAATATTTCCACTCATTTAAATCCAAGCCAATTTAATGGGGCATTATTCTACTAACACACATACAGAAGCGAGGCTTTCATCCATCCAATTAATCTGCATCTCCAAAATCCTTTATTATACTGCACTCATTTGGCAGGCTTTTCTGCCCTTTCTTTGAACATCTCCTTGTTTAGGAGTCCTGGAATTCTACTGTTTGGTCTCTATTAATGAGCACCGCTGTGAACATGATGGGCATCTTCCATTTCATAAGAATGTTGCTGTAAATACTGTATTGTATTTTTTCTTCTAGAAGGAGAAAATATTTATATCTATGCACTGTCTGCATTGTGTGCTGCTCTCCTTTCTATTCTGTTCTATTTGCTGCTGCTGTTACATTGTAAATTTCCCCGCTGTGGGATCAATAAAGGTTTAATCTATCTATCTATCTGTCTGTCTGTCTGTCTGTCTGTTTAATCTATCTATCTGTCTGTCTGTCTCTGTCTGTCTGTCTGTCTGTCTGCCTGCCTGCCTGCCTGCCTGCCTGCCTGCCTGCCTGCCTGCCTGCCTGCCTGCCTGCCTATCTATCTATCTATCTATCTATCTATCTATCTATCTATCTATCTATCTATCTATCTATCTATCTATCTATCTATCTATCTATCTTCATTAAGCAAGACTAATAAAGTGGGACTACTGTATATGAATGGCAGCAGAGGAGGCTGTTGTTATAAGCTCTCATGTTCAAAACACTCACTGGACAAACCTTCAGGAATGAAGGGGTCTTACAGTGCTCCACAATCCATGGTTAAGTGTTATATGGAGTCATGTTTGGCAGAGCAGAGGTGGAAAAATCGCTATCACTCAAAGAATCTTTTATTTCCTGCAGTTGACACATAACACCACCTGACAATTCGATACTTTTCTCTGTAGCTCTTCACAACAGTGCAGCATAGAAAAAAAGGTGAAAAATCTCCAACATCTGCTGGCGCATGAATCATATGCTTCTGAGAAAGTATATGTTTGAGGCCTTTTATCTGCATCTTTCTTACATCCCACTGTGTCTGCAACCATGTGGCTCTGATTTGATTAGACGTTCTGGTACAGAGAGCAACGCTATGATTTGGGGAAGATGGGGGAGGTAGCAAGAACAGGTCAGGGCTCGTAAATCCCTTTTCCTTTTCATTGTAAAAATCAGTTTCCCCGCAGAGCAATCTCTCCCAAAGGGCCCAAACCAGCTGGTCCTCTACCAGGCAGCCTACCATACAGGCTGCCACTGCTCCACTCTCTCCGACTGCCGTCCATTTATGAGCGGCACGTCGAGATGTCTTAAAGGGAGAGGCCCATATTTGCATGTACTTTTAGCATGCTGGCAGTCTGCCCTGTTTCCCCAGCTGCAAAGGATTGTGGGTTTTACATCTATAAAGATTTTCCAGTGCAGTAAAGCTACAAAAGTGAGACTTTAGTTCATCAAGCTTTAAACCATCTGCACTGGAAAAGATTGAGGGCTATAATACACTCATATACACACCATAAGCTAATTCTAAAATAGGCACTTCAGGGGTTTGATGAGTTTTCAGATGCTTACAGAGGTTAAGGTTTAAAACTCAGTCAACCTGGCAAATATGCTGTTGGAGGAAATGCCCCTCAAAGTAGTTCATGTGAAGACAATACTGCATATATAATATATAAAGGGGATACATTTATATAGTCAAAAAAAACTGTATGGTATTTTGATGATTCTCTACTGGTAGATCTAATAAGAACACTCACTGCAATAAATGACTGCCTCAGTCTTTATAAAAGTTAACAGACTGTGAAAAACAATGGAAATAACACTCAACAATAAAAAATAATATCAAGAGTTTATCATTCCATCACTGACCAAGTCTCAAATGCTGTGCTTTCGAATTCTTTGAGTTTCTTAAGAACATTTTCTAAAATTGACTTTGTAAATTCTCCATATGCCATCTTAAATTATTAGCAATGTATCTCCACAGAACCTCAGTCTGACCAGAAGAGCAATTTCAATTGTTAGAAACACTACAATTTAACGTCCACAGTGCTGCTGTGGCCTCCAGTCTCTCCGGGCCGATTCAGGCAGAACAGACACAATGTTGGAGGTGTCCGCCACAGGGATGTGGAATGAAGGTTTTGACTCACACAGCTCTGGGGGAAACTGGGCTCTGTTCAGTCAGCAAGCTGCTTTTCTGCATTTAAACAACTTCCAAACTGGAATCTGCAGGGAGAAAAACTCCACAAACTGCAGGATGCATGTCAATATTCTACAGTGTCTGAAAGGCGATTGTGGGCTACAGCCTTCTTTTTCTCATTTTTCTCTTTTTCTTAAGTGAAAAATAAAAAATATTTTGATTTATCAAGTTAATAGCTGCATTGGTAAAGAGGAAAAAAAAGCAGAATAATAACATAGTTTCTCATGGATTCTCGTGGTTGACTCCTCACAATATCCAGTGGACCAAAATGAACAAGAATGAGAAAAGGCAGATCTAAAACGTAATAGCAACAGTTGGTGTTGGATTCTCCAAATCAGAGATCTCTGGAGAAATGTGAAACTGCCAATTATTTAAGCAATGTCCTGATTCAAGCTCACCCACATACAACTAAAATTAACATATAAGAGAAGTTAAGTTCCATCATTTCCAATTGTTACCACTTAACAGCTCTAAAGTAAAAATCTTCTAACACAAACAGTGCCAGTGACAGATATGGAAATGACATATAGTACATCTGTTCCAGTTCTATGTCAATGAACAGTGATGATTTTGGCTTAACGTTGAAGTAATTCTTATCTACACAGTATGAGGCTACTGCAACGACTGGCACACAATAGTAAGGATTATAAAAGATCATCTCTGCTTATAAAGTTCCTGACCCCAATTTATCTATAAAACCCTCAAGAGGATGATGTTGGAACGGAGATGGCATGCTCAGTAAGATTTATTTGAGCGATCAAAGCGACATAAAAAAATGAGATGTATTAGTGACATGTGAGTAGGAGCAGGAGGAAGCAGCTTGTCGTGTTCAAACCAGAAACTCCAGACAGTGGGTAAGACAGTCGCTCAGACAATGACAACTCTGTTTTGCATCTGCCTTCAGAGGAATGCTTAATGTATATGTCAACGGGAATGGGAGCGCATTTCACAAACACGCTCAAGTGAAAAAGAAAAGGATACCAAGGAGAAAGCAAAAACGAGACAGAGGAGTGGAGTGCTATTGTTTTATCACATGTCCATTTGCTTAATTAAGGAAGTAAACTTCATAAAGTTTATAGAAAAATGAATAAATTCAAAAACACAGTGCTGATTGGGTCATGGACCCTTTTTGCTTTACAACCTTTATTTATTATCTTTCTTTAATTATCATCAACATCTTGCCTGTTGGTGTAAAGAGTAAATAAATGACTGCATTAGCGTGGCCCGTTATTTAGGCATTTCAGTATACAGCTAATGCACTCAACAATAATTAATTGTGCATTCGCATTATGTTCAGTTTTACAGTCCACCAGGCCAAAGGATCGCAGCCTTTTCACCTAGATTTATATGCAACCGATGTGCAGTTTCCACTTCTCCTCCCTGCACAGACGTCAACCTGCAGATCACGTCCTAAAGAAAGAGATCCATATAATGTACCAAGAGAGAAAAAAAGCACACGGCTATTGAAAGATTAATGAACAAGATCAATTAGTTAACTAATTTTGACAATCCATGTGCTAATTCTCTTCTGGGAAAGTCATAATTAGATCTACACTATATTGCCAAAAGTATTCGCTCACCTGCATGACTCGCATATGAAAGTGACATCCCATTCCTAATCCATAGGGTTCAATATGACGTCGGTCCACCCTTTGCAGCTATAACAGCTTCAACTCTTCTGGGAAGGCTGTCCACAAGGTTTAGGAGTGTGTTTATGGGAATTTTTGACCATTCTTCCAGAAGCGCATTTGTGAGGTCACACTGATGTTGGATGAGAAGGCCTGGCTCTCAGTCTCCACTCTAATTCATCCCAAAGGTGTTCTATCAGGTTGAGGTCAGAACTCTGTGCAGGCCAGTCAAGTTCATCCACACCAGACTCTGTCATCCATGTCTTTATGGACCTTGCTTTGTGCACTGGTGCACAGTCATGTTGGAAGAGGAAGGGGCCAGCTCCAAACTGTTCCCACAAAGTTGGGAGCATGGAATTGTCCAAAATGTCTTGGTATGCTGAAGCATTCAGAGTTCCTTTCACTGGAACTAAGGGGCCAAGCCCAGCCCCTGAAAAACAACCCCACACCATAATCCCCCCTCCACCAAACTTTACACTTGGCACAATGCAGTCCGACAAGTATGGTTCTCCTGGCAACCTCCAAACCCAGACTGGTCCATCAGATTGCCAGATGGAGAAGCGCGATTCATCAATCCAGAGAATGCGTCTCCACTGCTCTAGAGTCCAGTGGTGGTGTGCTTTACACCACCGCATCCCACGCTTTGCATTGCACTTGGTGATGTATGGCTTGGATGCAGCTGCTCGGCCATGGAAACCCATTCCATGAAGCTCTCTGCTGAAGCACTGTTCTAGAGCTAATCTGAAGGCCACATGAAGTTTGAAGGTCTGTAGCGATTGACTCTGCAGAAAGTTGGCCACCTCTTGGCACTATGCACCTCAGCATCCACTGACCCCACTCCGTCAGTTTACATGGCCTACCACTTGGTGGCTGAGTTGCTGTCGTTCCCACACACTTCCACTTTGTTATAATACAGCTGACAGTTGACTGTGGAATATTTAGGAGTGAGGAAATGTCACGACTGGATTTGTTGCACAGGTGGCATCCTATCACAGTTCCACGCTGGAATTCACTGAGCTCCTGAGAGCGACCCATTCTTTCACAAATGTTTTTAAAAGCAGTCTGCATGCCTAGGTGCTTGATTTTATACACCTGTGGCCATGGAAGTGATTGGAACACCTGATTCTGATTATTTGGATGGGTGAGCGAATACTTTTGGCAATATAGTGTATATTGCATGCATAGGTTATTTAAAGTCATCTGATGAACCTCGCTGTCAACCCTGCAGACTGCTTACCACACTCTTTATATCTAAACTGATCTCACTCTCTCTCTCTCTCTGCTGTAGCGCTTGTCTGAATCCGTCTTCGTGAACAGGTTGCTCGGTATCAACAGTACCATGAATGCTGCGTATGTGTGGCTGGCTGGCTGACTGCCAGAGCAGCCCTCTCTCAAGGCTCTGTCAGTGCTGAGCTCCAGGTGCATGCTGAGGCCTCCTGTCTGTCTGTCTGGCTGACCTACACTGGCACCCACCATATGTGCCCTTCTTAACACCTTCTGTCACTGTCACCCAGCACGCCATGTACACTGGTGGTCCCCATCTCACTCCCCGTCTATCAGTCTCTGTATCTTTCAGCTTGCATCTCAAGCGCTCGTGTATTTAAGGCTGAGTGTTGCTGATAACATAGCAGTCTGGTTTGGCTGTTATTGTTGCTCTACGCTAAAAAATCTTACATATTTTTCTACTATAGGTAAAATCTATCCCTTGACACAATCATCTTTGCTATGCCAATGACTTCATGCACAGTAGTGAGGGAGTTGACATTCATTCTTATTTCCTGGAGCGTTATTTACTAAAACTGCACCTACTTCATTTTGATGACACTGGACCAAACAGAATCTGTCCTTTAAAAAAAAAAAAATTCAGTGTCATCGTCCTTAAGTCAACAGTGTAGTGGCCACATTTGGCTTGCTGTTGTACTGGCTTTCTGGCAGTCCCACCTGGCTCTGCACCAGTGCTTTTCACACCATGGCCCAGTGGAGCAGCAAAAGTTCCTGGTAGCCTGGTTACATTGGACCTGGGCAATTTGGACAATAATTAAGTCATAAATCTTCCCTTGACCATATGAAAAGGCTACACTTGATTACACCCCCTCCCACCCCACCTCCTGAGTAGTGTGGTTCACTTCCACAATCAGCCACTTCACCTGATAAGAAACCAATTCGGCCTCTTCGCTTCTCGATAGCATTAGTGGCATCTAACCTTGAGTTAATGAAATGCCTAAACAAATATGTCCTCTGGAATCTAATACACCAAACCTGCTATAGAGTGCAATATGGCCAATACACGGAGTATATGGATATCTAATTTATCTGCTGTGCAATGCTGAATTCAGGACATCCTCTCTATTCAATGTGCTGAAACTGATGATACAGCAGCTCTATAGCAAGCTAGCAAATAACTGGCAGTTGCATTCTTCGCTATTATTTGTTTGTTTGTGTCTTCATAATTTTAAGCAACAGTCTTGCTGGAGTCCAATAACTGCACATAGCCTTCAGAAAATCATAAATGACACATAGCAATGACTACACTATTTCCATCTAAGCTGTCCTTAACCAGAACCATGCCTTTTAGACATTATTGACAGCTTAAGCACTGGCTTGGCTGATCTGACCTGAAATCAAACACTGACGTGTGTGCAATATGTGCATTTTCTCAAGCGTGTACAATGTGTTCTGGGTTGTGTTTGTAACTTGTATGTCCAGCCATGTGTCTCAAATTGTGTGAAAAAAAACACACACGGTAGAATAGCGCTATGAAGGACAAAATCATATCGTCTGTGTTGTCAGAAATATTTGATTAAACTTCACGGTGGCATCGTGGTTTCAGCCACAACTTTCATCTCATACAATAATGAGCCAGCTAAGGGGATAGAGAGAACTTGGGAAGGCCGGAGAGAAAATAAAAGGACAAAGAGGATATGAGAAGGATATATGAATTGGTAAATTTGTCCTCTGAAATAATATAATTTGGTAAAGGACTGCACGTAACAATTATCAACCAGCAATACTCAAATGAAGTGCATCAAAAGTGTACAGAAGTACCATCCTCGAGCAAATATATTTATTATTAAAAGATCAATAAATAACAAAAACAACTCAAAAAAGACAATTTGAAGTGTATTAATCCGACTGAAATGTTAATTTAAACTGAATTTGAGAAACGGACACTGATGATAATGTGTCTTGTTTCTGCACATTGAATAGATAATGTGCATAATTACACTCCCAAAATAAATGTGTTTTCTACATAACCAATGATAATTTCGATTCTCAATTAATGGACTGTTTATTTTCTTGATTAATCAGTAAGTTTGGTGTATAAAATGTCAGAAAATAGTGACAAATGCTGATCAGCGCTTTCCACTACTCAGGGTGACAAATGCCTTGTTTTGTCCACAACCAAGAAAGGTTCTGTTTACTTTCATAGGTGGAGGAAAAAACTGAAAACTGTCACATTTAAGAAGCTGAAATCTGAGAATTTACATAGTTTTTCTTTTAAAAAAAAAAAAAAAAAAAAATCCTCAAATCAATAAATAGATTATGGGAGCCCCTGTAGCTCAACAGGTTAGGCAGTGACCCAAAAACAGCGGCTACAGTCCCTGATGCAGCGGTCATGGGTTCTAATCCAGCTCACGGCCCTTTGCTGCAGATTCTTCTCCCATTCTTCTCCCCACCTTCCTGTCTCTCTCTCACTGCTGTCTGTCAATAAAGCCGGAAAAAGTCCAGCAAAATAGATTAGAAAGAGCTGGCAGTTAACTTATTAGCTGACAAAAATCAGATCATTTGTTTGATTAATTATTGCAGCTCAAATCTGATGCTTTCACATACCAGAGGTAATATGTAAATGTTTCAAAGCATTACTCTCCACAGGTCTCTCTAAACTGCAGAACAGAACTGCTGCCACATCACATAAATGCCTGCAGAAAGGCAGCAGACTGTCATCTCGTCTGCAGTCCCCATTTCCTATAGACTGTCCTTTCATCTTTTAGCTTCATCTTACTGGAACCTTCTTTTTTACCGAAATTTACTCAATTCACCAGGAGTCAAAGGCCCCAAAGTACACAAAATCACAGACAAACTAATTTACTATTACTCTAACAATTTAGAGCTAATTACCTTTGAGCAGACATGCACACTCCTGAGTGCATCGGCAAAAATTGAATTTGCTCCTTTTATAACCTGAGTGCTCAATAGGTCACTGCTTTGTGGGCCTGATGATGCACACCTGTTGTAGGTCTCATTACAAATATTCTGTACTACAAACAGAACGACAATTAGGGGGGGAAAAAAACATCCTCACAGCATCGCCACACAAAAGGGTGATCTTTTTAAGAGATTAGAACTCTGTGGAGTTTTAATAAAAAAAAATAAGTCTGTGTCTGTTTGTGTGATACAATAAATTAACTGCTTAACCCAAACACTGGACTGAAATAATCACCTGAATAACTGCCAATTGTAGGGAACAGGGATTGGGTTTGTGTGGCATCTGCAGCCTTTTCATCACATCACATATGAACATAATGTATTTAAAAATACAGTTAATAATTTGGTTAAAGTCTAAAAATCATAAGTTTTAAGTTAAAATGAACATAGGGTTAGTATGCCGCTGGCTTCCTGATCTCATCCGTACATTCTTTAAAAGAGCATCTATGTATGTGTGACACGTTCTTATAGATTTATATGTTAAAGGGGAAATAATTGGGACCAAGACAAAGCAATTTCCTAAAAAGAACTGTACTTTTTTGGCAAAGTCAGATAGGAGTACATTTGTTGGGGAGTAATTTCAATGGCAGAACTATGCAATGAATACAGAAACTACAATTCAGAAAAATTAAGGACTATATTGTGTATATATATATATATATATATATATATATATATATATATATATATATATATATATATATATATATATATATATATATATATGTGTGTGTGTGTAGTATATACACTACTGTTCAAAAGTTTGGGGTCACTTAGAAATAAGGCTAATTGATGCTTAGTGAGTGTTCATGGAAAACATGAAATTATCTGGGTGACCCCAAACTTTTGAATAGTTGTATATGTCTACTGTATATCAGGCTTTGAAAAAACAAACAAAATTTCATTTATTGTTGGCCTTTGTTCCTTTCAATTTTGCCGTTCATTGCTATTTTAGTTTCAATTGCTATATTTTTCAACTCTACATGTAAATATTCTAAAATTATCACTATAAGGCGAAACCGAAGACAGATGTCTGTAATGAATCAATGCAGTAATATATTTATAAATACAGTATATACTGGTTTTGTATCACCACACAGTAATCTGTCAGACACAATCACTGTAATACCTAGAAACACACAACTTCTGGTTTTCAACCTGAGTCTGTGACATAAAGCATCATATTCACAACTCGCCATCTCACTCTCTCTGCTCATTTAATGTCACATAAGAGTAACATTTAGAGACAGTGCAAAGTCAGTGTAGATGGCTTAAGCATGACTCTATTATAAAAAACAAAACAAAAGTAAAAAAACAGGCTTACAGGCACATTTCAAGGCTTCTGCCTATTTCACACAATACAAGTTTTGGGGAATTAGTCATATGCTTATAAAACAAGCTCAAACGGAATTCAGCCCAGAATTTGCTTTTGTGTGACATTATAGTGTGTAATCAAGTGCTGCACTTTCCAGGGCAATCACGTCCTTTATCAGAGAGGAACTGTCGCCAACCACCTACAGAGTGGGAGGAAAAGCCCTGTGGGTAATAGAGTGTGGTGGGTGCTTGATTGGGTATGGAGAGTGAGAAGTTTTGCTCACACTTCCTCCCCCCTACCACCCTTCACACCAACAAGTCATAGCTGAGGAGGCAGCCATCCACATTAGGAATGATACACACTTTCACGCCACTCACTTTAAATTTACTTATTTATTTGTTGCTTTCATGAAATGCTTCAGCCTCTGGCCCAGAGCAAGCGTACTAAGGGGCTGATTAACATATATGCTTGTATACAAAATTTCATACACTCTGGTTTTTTCTCCATCTCATTTCCGATGTAAGAGGGAGGCACAGAGCTGCCTGAGATAATTTGGGGTGACATGATGTTTATGTAACCTCCAAGCCTCACAAACCAGATGCAATTATGGGCTCCTGGTGCCCGTGACCCCAGCCCTGTAGCAAAGCGCCACAAAAACTCCAACCCCACATCCTGGGAATGAGCAGGGCGCAGGGTGACGGGGCAAAGTGGGAATGTGGACTGGGGGCGAGCAAGAGTTGAGTTCTTTTCACAGCTCCCTCTGACGGGGAGCTCTCGTCGCCTAATCCAAAGTGACGGGCACTTCAGTGGAGAGGGCGCGGAGCCCCCCAATTTCCACCAGGACCCTTCGGCACCGACAGCACAGAAGCCAAAGGCTGGGGTGACAGACTTATTGTGGCCCAGCGAGACAGAGTGGGGCAGGGGCCTCATTACAACGCTTAACTGCACTCACAGGCCCTCATTAACCCACCACACCAGTGAGTCAAATCAAAACAGACAATAAAAAGAGGTCGGTGCGCGAATAATAGCCTCCATTTTAGTATGACAGAGAGTTTCAGAACAGGATGTGAATATTTTATTATGAATTTAAACAAGCAGATCTCTGTATAATGAAGACATTTTTGCTACAATGGGTTAATTTAATGAAAAATAATCTCCTGTCTTTTATGTGTTCATCTAACTTGTATAGAATTCCCGTTTGAATGTTAAAATGTAAGCATCAAATGAGAGTGTAGTCACAAAATCTACAGTATACATTACTGTTTAAATGTTTGGGGCCACCCACACAATTTCATGTTTTCCATGAAAACTCACACTTTCATTCATGTGCTAACATAATTGCATAAGGGTTTTCTAATCATAATTACCCTTTCAACATTATTAGCTAACCCAATGTAGCATTAGAACACAGGAGTGATGGTTGCTGGAAATGTTCCTCTGTACCCCTATGAAGATATTCCATTAAAAATCTGCCTTTTCCAGCTAGAATAGTCATTTACCATATTTGACTCATTTAATGTTATCTTTATTGAAAAAAACTGCTTTTCTTTCAAAAATAAGGATATTTCTAAGTGACCCCAAACTTTTGAACGGTAGTGCATGTCAACAGTGAAGCACACTAACGCAGTGCTTTAAGTAGCTCAGTATATATACGGCAGGCCCCCAGTACAGGGGCGATGCATGATGAGAGATGACAGGCACTTAAGTATGTTGCCAATGGGATGCAAAGCAAGTGGAAAAGATAAAGCCCATCCTGTATCCCCCCGCTCATCAGTGCTTGGGGGAGCAAAGCTTGGCACACCAAATGATGCATTTCATAGACAATTAAAGAGAAAATCGATGCTGCTGCCTTGGTAAAATAATTAGAGATGCAACGGCTGACCTCAGCTGCAATCACACAGTGAAAGGCATACAAAATTCCAAGAGCTGCAGAAGAGAGATGAAAGAAGATTTTGAGGCAGATTTCTAGAAAATCATTACATAAAAAAGTTACTCCACTGACCAAACAGCTTCAACAGCCTTTCAACCGTACTGAATTACTGACCTCTTGATCATTGTTGAAGTAGCTTTTTAGTTCGCAATGTAAGGTCATACATAGCATGCATATACTGTACTACTACTGTTTTTTTTAAATAATTATGTAACTCTACGACCAAGTGGGTGGATAAGTATGAAGCCATAATCACTGAACAGTAGATGAAGTGGGGAGACAGCAGCTAGTCTGCTCTCAGCTCCCCAGCCTGAAATACACATGGTGATGAGGTCACGCTGTAAAGACCAGCAGGCCATCAAAGTCTGTCTGTCACATCATCAACGGTACTCTCCTAGCCATTTTACAGCCCTTAATCTGCATACATCACCATACAGGAGAGGAGAGGAACGAAAGACTTAGTGGAGGTCTATGCACTGTCTATTAAGCACTTGAAGAGGAACGAATGTGATGAAGAGGTTGTAGTTGGGGCATGAGAGACACAGGAGCAGCTCAGAAATAGACATGGAGAGGAGAGAAGAGAAGAGGAGAGGAGAGGAGAGGAGAGGAGAGGAGAGGAGAGGAGAGGAGAGGAGAGGAGAGGAGAGGAGAGGAGAGGAGAGAAGAGAAGAGAAGAGAAGAGAAGAGAAGAGAAGAGAAGAGAAGAGAAGAGAAGAGAAGAGAAGAGAAGAGAAGAGAAGAGAAGAGAAGAGAAGAGAAAACCACATGGGGAAAATAAAGTGCAGAAAAAGACAGATGGGCCCACTTACCAGCCTGGTTAGTGGTAATGTTGACTGAGGCGTACTGAGGGGAGTAGGGGCTCTGATCTGACACCCCGTTGACAGCCTGCACCTCAAACGTGTATTGTGTGTGGGCCAACAGGTCACTAATGTAGACCCGGGATTCTGTCAGGCCCAGCTGCCGGGGTAGAAACTGAACGTTGTCACCACAGCGGGTGCAGCCTCCTCGGCCTCCGCCACAGCTCTTGCAGATGATGTTGAACACCACATCCTCACGGCCCCCTGAATCTCGCGGAGGCATCCACTCCAACATCACAGAGGTTTCATTCACGCTGGAGATCACAGTTTGCGGAGCTGAAGGGACAGCTGCAAAACACGAGAGATTCTGTAGCTGTAACATTTGGTTACATGAATGGGCAAATGTTTGACCTGTTGATAAAGATGTGCATCACAATGATTGCTTACAACTGCCTTTGTATATTTTGGCATTCAAATCCACCACACTGAAGTAGAAGAATCCTGCATGTATGACAATGTATAACACTTAGAGGCAATACTTGAATGCATGATAAAAGAAAGCTAAAAAAAAAGAAGAAGAAAACTACAAAGACAAGAAAAAGAGATTGATATGTATAAATACTGTATATACACACTACCGTTCAAAAGTTTGGTGGAATATCAACATATTGGTTCAGAGGCCCATTTCCAGCAACCATCACTCCTGTGTTCTAATGGTGCATTGTGTTAGCTAATGGTGTTGAAAGGATTAAACCTTAAATACACACACACACATACACACACACACACACACACACACACACACACACACACACACACACACACACACACACACACACACACACACACACACACACACACACACACACACACACACACACACACACACACACACACACACACACACACACATATAAAACCAGAGTGAACTTCCACCTCTGCTCCAAACAGAAGACAGAGATGATAAGGTGATGAACATAATAGAACATTTTTTTGCTAAAGAAACAGACATTTTCCTCTGCAGTTTGTAAAGAGCAAATAAAGAGCTAAAAGTGTATTACTGTAATGTAATGTAATGTAATGTATTACTTACATTCATCAGATGGCCACAAACATATACTACCGTTAAAAAGTTTGGGGTCACAGACAATTTCATGAAAGCTCACACTTTTATTCATGTACTAACATAATTGAACAAGGGTTTTCTAATCCTCATTTAGTCTTTCAACACCATTAGCTAACACAATGTAGCATTAGAACACTGGAGTAATGGCTGCTGGAAATGTTCCACTGAACCCCTATGCAGGTATTTCATCCTTTATTCACAAATTTGTTTTAAAACAATCAATCAGAGAATCTGCAGTCTAATTCTATATCTCACAGTTTCAGAGTTTAGAGCCAAACAGAGTCACGCTAGTAGATCCAGGACTGCACCAAATATTGGCCTAATTTTTCAGTTTTCTACTTCACTTATTAATTTTCAAGGTAGCCCACTAGAGATACTAATCTACAATTGCAATTGTCCTTCCAAAAAGTGTTTCACTCAATTCAGCTAACTGGAGCAAAGTAGGAATTTAGCCAATGTTATTTTCAAGTCCACATATGGAAGAGGTCAGGGACGATTTGTGGGTCAACAGAACATTAAACTTTGACATAGGACACTGTTGTTTTTTTTCTATTTCCAATAACTTCCATAATCATAACCATGTGTTTCTTTTATAGTCATGATGACAAAGCCCATCCTAAACTTGCACAAAGTAGTCATTTTAACCTGAAGCACAATGTTTCCTGAAACCTAACTTGTTACTTATTTACTTTAGCATGAATCATGCTCTTCCCCTGGGCTAATTTTTTCCCCCCTCAGTCTAATCAGCTAATTTCTCTGCCTAACTTTAACCACACCTTGCTTTTTTAACTGTTAGTAATGACAGTTTTGCAATGGTGTCATTTTTCAGATGTGACAAGTGTCATTCCAGAGGGCTTGGACCACTGATGCATTTTGACATTAAGTCTAACTTTGTTATTGAACTGAATTTAATATATTCTGTGTCTTCTGTTGCTTAGGGTGGAGGTTTTGCTCATGAGATGGAAAAAAAATCATAAAAGAGAGATGACAAAATGGGATTGCCACTCACATAAGCCAAAACGTCAAGGACAATTGACTTAGTGCTGGGAGCTGTGTTGTGTCCTTGAGGGCATGGAGGGCATAATTACTAACTCTACTTAAATAACCCCTACACAAGAGGAGAGAAAATCCACAAACTCGCAAAGATACTATAGACTCTTTGAGGTCGGAGCTGACTGCATTCCAAGCTGGCAGTGCCTCTTCCCTCGGGATGCCCATTTACACTCTCTCATTTTCAATGCTGGTGTCCACTTTGTCAAGTGTTTTCTTAACATCTATTCTTGACAATTTTCTCATGGAGCATCGTATAGAGTTACTACAGCGGAGAGAAACCTACTGTTTCTCCTATTGAGACATTCTTAGCAGCCAGGCATTACAGGGTGGAAACTTTCCACATGGCGCTACATATTGAGTGACAGGTCAAACAAACAAACAATGAGAACTGTTTATCTTTTACAGACATGTGCACCTAATTATGGCAGACGTATCCTCCAGGACTAATGAGATAAACAATTCCACTCCGCCCACAACATCCTAAATCTGAATCGATCACTTCTTATTTAACCTCCTTTTAATTGGCAGCAATTAACAGATCTCTGGCTGTGGAAAGAAGCCCATTGGAGTGGCCTTCTTGGTGTCTCTCAGAAACATAACTCCTCCTTGGCTCCTTTCTGGGGAGGAGGACTAATATCCCCCCCATTAGCTGGCGGGCCGCTCTGATGGGCCCATTCCCTTGCTTTAATCAGGCCGGGCCCTGCTGCGCTTAATACGGGTGACGTGACGCTGCTGCTTTCTCATTCACAACAGCTGCTCAACTCCCAGAGCCAGGCTTATGCAAATCTCCTTTGTTGGAAACCATCAAATCTTTTCCCTCCTCTCTTCCTTTCAACAGGCAAGAGAGGGAGAGTGAGGAAAAAACACTACGGAAATGTTGAAAGGGTTTTTCTTTTCTCACTCACCCCCATTTTTTTTTAGTTAGACCACACTCTATGCACTGATTCTCAGTCTTTCTCACATACACACACCTTTTCTCCCGCTCCCTCAAATTCCTCCTTCTTTATTTTTTCTGCGCGTCTTTCCCTCATGCTTTACCCCTCCCTCGCTCACTTTTGCTTTGGTCTATCCTTCCGTCTGTCTCTCTCTCAACCTCAGTGTCAGTCTCAAATTCAAATTCAAACAGCTTCATTGGCATGACAAGAGAGCGTCTTGCCTTGGTTCATTCTCCGAGTCTAGCCCTTCACAAAGCTACGCGCCCTGGCCCAGTAACCTATGGTCTGGTTTGGAGTATGGACTGTGTGATGTTGAGGAGGGGCAGCTGAGCCTTGTGTTTTGGGTCTGATCTGTGGACAGCCACACTATGAGCATGTCAGCATCCCGTTCGTGTGAGGGACAGCTCTGACAGAGTTTGGAGTTTGGAGTTACACAGACTACCACTGTCCTTTGATCCTGGGGCTCTTCTGCTTGTGGGTGTGAAATGTGTGTGTGTCAAAGAGTTCATATCTGAAACCAAAGAATGTCATGTCTGTGTACTATGTGCAAGTGATTCAAAAGTTCAGACAGAACCTTAGGACTATACATACTTGTGCACGGCATCTGGAGAGGATCTGAGTCGGTGCGATAGTATCCATTGCGGCAAACGCAGTTAATGGCGCCTTCACTGGTGGTACGGCTGTTGATGGGACACTGCATGCAGGCCTCATCTCCTTGAGTTGGCTTGAAAAAGCCAGAGGGACAGGCTAAGAGAGAGAGAGAGAGAGAAAATTAAAATTAGATTAGATTTATTTTTTATTTTTTATTTTTTTTTAATTAACCCTTAAATTGATTGGACCCTACAGTCTTCTATAAGTGGGTCAAAAATGACACATATAGGAATCAATGTGTTTTTATGCGATTTTTGTCATTTTGGTTAAGAATAATCATTTGTATTATTGTTTGTATTATAATTTTGGTCCACACAAGAAGGATTTCATGTTTGATATATGTTTATTTTTCACTTTCACAGATTTTGAACATTTTGATTATTGAATACAACATAAAACAGCAATAGATGAACATCAACATCCATTTTGTTGACATATTTCCACTCTTTCCTCCAGCTGTTTCTGCTCTCTAACCTTCCAGGTTTGTAGACTGCATTACCTCTTGTATGATATTATCAGGGATAAAGAGCTTTGGGTAGTAATACAAATATTATAATTTCTTTAAAAGAATAAAATTTTACGTAAAACTAAATGGAATGATATCAAAAACTTGTTTTTTGAGCAATAGCTGGAATATGAAATGATAAAAATTTTGATAAGAAAATGACGTCACCGGGTCATTTTGCGCCACTTCATCTAAGGGTTAAAAACAACAACTTTATTTAAAAATAAATCTGACAATGTGAATTATTTTCATTGCATCTTTGCCCATAAAATGACAGAAAAAAGTAGAAAAATAGTTTCTGTGCAGCCATCAAAAACTCAAGATATCGAATGTCACATTAAAACAGAATCAAATTTCACTTTTATTTTATGTAATAATGTATTATTAGAGGGTGATCAATCATTTTGTCACCAAAATAGACAGTGTTAACCATAAAATAGGCAGCAGGGTAAAAGCTGAAGTCTGTATTTTTACATTTGATGCCGCTGCAGCATTTCAAGGGAACTATTTGGTTCCATTTCACTATACAAGAGAAACCATCAAGTGACCAGAATTCAAAACAACCCAAAAAACACAGTCCAACATAAATATATGTCATTGCAACCTGGCATATAAATACACGTCAGTGTAGCCTTCGCATGTGAGGCAACTCTCTGCAGATATGGCAACACGGCAACATGTTGTAAGTTTGCTGTGAATTATTCATGATGCTGTAGTTGCCTGAGAAATCTCTGAAGTGCCCCGTGTTCTGTTAAGAGCCCTTTTAAGGGCCTCTTTCTGGAAACCAGGGAGGAAAGTTACATTCAGGTGATGATGAACACATACACAGTAGCTGCCATTACATTCTGTATTTGTGTATCTCGTTGTGTGTAGGTGAATCACAGGCTGTACACGGGGCGAACCTGTTTGTGTGTTGCCACAAGCGTCATTCACTGCTACGATAAACAAACTAACTTAGCTGTCTGTGAAATCCCCTTATCCTCCCCTCTCCAGTCACATTCCACCTAAACCTCCACTGCTATAAAAACATAACTTTGTTTTTTTGTTGTTGTTGTTGTTTTTTTTTTTTTTTACGGCATTTGCACCTGCACCGTGTCAAAAGCTTTTCTTGTATCTCGGGCCAAAAAAAGCAACGGTTTAGCTTCAGGTAATCCAGCTCCCACCTGCCCCACCGATAGAGGAGAAAATATAGAGGTGTTGAGACAGAGGTGTAGGAAGTACAGTAACATGAAAAATTCACACACGGGACACACTGCATATCTGAAGTTAAAACCCCTCAGGTCTTCCGGCGCTGTTGTTTTCTTAGGAACAGTGTAAAAAGCAAAATGATTTGTTCAGTCTGATGAAAGGAAACAAAATACTGAAGATTTTCCTTCAATTTATGCTTCCCTTGTTGTGTATTCCTATTATTTTTAAGTTAAACTTGGTAGGCACAAAGGAATATTTTGAAAGCTGATTTTGATTTGCATTTATTTCTTTTGCTTGCAAGATAAAAAAAACTATTTTCCTCAGTCCATAGAGAAACCATGTTTTCCCTCGTTTTCTGAAGGTTTTTACACGACTGCAATTTCTACATTATAACGTAATAAACATAGAGTTATTATTTCGTTCTGAGGCTTTACTAGCAATTACAGCTCAACTGCAGCATCTGGAATGTGGAAACATCAGCAGCTGCAACTCCCATTTAAAAGAGGTTATATCAAGAGGCAGAATTAGTGCGGGTCCAATCCCAATGTTTGTATTAGACAGACACATCGCTGTACTCAAGAGACTCCACATCCAGAGATTAATGCTCTTTTACCCTTCTCAGAGTACACTGCTCAGAGCCGTCACCTTCTAAATCATCACTATGCTAGTGACAGCTGCAGACAATTTATAAAACAGACAAGCAAGATATATTAAAGATGCTCTGTCGCAGTATTGTAAAATGTACTCTGCAAGTAAATAAATTTTTATTTATCGACTACCACTGTGGAAAATGAAGGATTTTATTGGTACTCTGCAGCTTGATAAAATATATTATTTAAGCTATATTTAACGAAAGAATTTATACCATAATGAGCAACAGAGAAGCTGTTTTCATTAAATGCATCTTTGGATTCAAGTGGTTGTATTTAAGAGAGCGTATGCTTTGAAATTGGAACACATTTTAATTTTTACTTCTGTTTCTGAAAAACATGCCTTACAAAGCAGCGTGCTGTCTCTTATGGTTTATTATAATTATCAATGGCTGAAAGTTATTTCAAAATGAAACTGAACTAATCTCAAACGTCTCCTGACTAAATATTAGCTTTGACATGTTTTTCTTCCTCCGTGATTGATGGGGGAAAAGGTTTTGGGCACAGAGAAACATGAGGCCTGTACATTCACACTGCCAGTCAACAGGATCTGTGAATGAGGCCCAGGCAACAGCTATGTGGGGAATCGGGATCGAACCTCTGCGGCACAGCGAGGTCTGTGAGAGTGCGGCGTGCCGAGCAGCAACACCAAAGGAAGCAGCATAAAGAGGTGGTGGGGGTGGGCTGAGGAGATGGAAACAAAGAAGTGAGAGGGAAGAGGTGGGGAATGGCTGTGTTCGGTGGAGTTTTTCAGCCGAGGAATTCGGCGTGTTACTGTGTCCACAGTGAACGTACTGTATGCGCTGTAACAATATGCGGACTTTGCATAACAATCAGAACAATGACTTTAAAATCTTCATGGGGAGAAAAGTGAAAGGATATAATTGATTAGCACTTATTAAGCCGCATGATGCCATGCTACGCTGATTGTGTTTAAATATTCTGTGGTAGATGCTGGATGGCACACTGGTGGGGAATGTAAGTTTTCCCACCAAGCACCAAACCATCTGACATCGTTTTATTATTGACTGCAAGTCAGAATTGCAGTCAATTCTGCAGGAACAAAATAACTAAAATTCAGAACCTGGTGATGTACAATGTCAAGGGATGTTTCATCAACAGCAACCCCAAAAAAAAAAAAAAACAGAAACAATGGATAAAAACCTTGATCTGGTGAGAGGACAGATAAATGGCCAGCAGAGATGAGATACATTGTGCTGTAATGAACAGTAAATGACTGCATAAAAGCTTTTTCTTAAGCCAGAAGAAAAAAAAATGCTTTCCAAAACAGGTATTTATTGTTGAGGCATTAAAAGTTAGCCTGTGCTATCCATTCAGGGGTGACCATGTAAAATCCCTATCAGTGAGGAGTAGAAGAGATGTAAACATTGTTTGAAAAAAGTGATGTTTTTGCTGCATTAAATGTGTTAGTTTTTGTTAAATATAAACTCAAATTTTGGCCAACTTAACTATGAACTCCCACTATGTTTGAACAAATTTTAAAATCTTGTAATACTTTAAATGTCCAAATATTATAAAACTACTGTTGCACTGTTGTCCACTGTTCATCCATTGTTTTTTTCTCCTTTTTTAACGTCTCAGTTTATTTCAGGTGTTTTGTCCTTCGTGCTAAACTCTCTATATTGCTACATGTGCATGGCAAGGCAAGGTAAGTTTATTTGTATAGCACAATTCATACACAAGGCAATTCAAGGCAAAGAAATACATTCAGCACAGCAACTTTAAAATTAATTCTAAAAATTATTTAAAGGTACACATTAAAGTCATACATTAAAATCATAGAAATAAAACATAATTAAGCAATAAAAGAGTATTCAAAGCCAAGAAAATAGATTGAGCATCTAAGAGAAAGCTGAAGTAAATAATATGGATTGTTAAATATGGTGCATGTTAAATGTTTGAAAAATCTTTAAAATGGATTTAGCCAAACAGAAAAACATGACCACTTTCACTTCAGCAAGAGCTGACATATTAACATGTTTCATAAAAATATTTAGTGTGGTAGTTTGGTATATTTAGCCTGGACTAGCACATGATTTGGCCGCACAGCGTCCAGATACTACAGATAGTGCCAGGTACAAAAGTCCTCACAGAGCAGTAAACAACACTGACATTCAGTGACAAGTACTTGTAACAGCACTACTCTCTGTGATGACTCCTATCTATACGGTACTTCTAAAAGTTCAAACAATCCAGAAAAGAAGTATTTGTGAAAACCTTCCTATCCAGTTCAAGAGGACAGAGTATTATACGTCTTGGCATTCCTCTCTGCTTCGCCATGGCCATAATTTTGGGGAAATATTTGGGGAATTTCCACTTTACAGCCGGATGACAGATTTTAAGAGTTGCGGAGTCGTCTGGTGTTAGATGTACAGAGGCAGAGACACGGAGAGCAGTGATTAAAAATCCGATCAGAGCTTTAATTCCCCACCTCCCTGCCTGCCCAGATTGCTGCTGTTGAGCTGTTTGATCATTGTGCTGGCAGTCTTGCTCAACATGTGAGAACTAAAGGCTATGTTTTTGGATGTTTCCTCTCACTTCAGATATCCTCCTGGCAAGAAGAGTTAATTACTGCAAGAATATTCATTGACAATAGCTCCTCTTGTTGTTCCTGCTTCCCACAGTCAAAAAACACCACACATTGCTATTAATATCATCAATAGCATCAAGCAAACATGCCATGTTTTTCATTTAGATCTCTGGGGATTGCAAATATTGGTTTTTGTAACTGGGACAAACAATAAAACGTGGCAATAAGTCAAGAACAAAAGCTGCATAGAAAAGCTTTAAGAGAATTTATAAACACTTCAGACTCAATTTAGTGGTAGCCGTGTCAAAAGGTCCAGATCACCTCAAATTGGTTCCAGGCACACAGCAGGCATATTCACTCTTACATCTTGTATTTGAAAAATATGTGAAAACTTGTGCCAGTGGGGAGAGAAAGCTTTGTTTCCATTGTTGTCTGATAATTTAAGGACCAAGTATTGCATTACTTTAATCTAATATTAAGTCTGAAAGCATAATCTGAATACCTCCCCCCTACACACACACGCGCGCACACACACACACACACACACACACACACACACACACACACACACACACACACACACACACACCAAACCCCCAGCTGCTTGTGTCTACCTACATTTACGGCTTCTAATAATATACACTGACATAAAAGCTTTAATTAGAGGTTATTGCTACTCACTGAATAAAAATAGTACTGCTAGAGCTGTGAGGTAAGGTAACTTACTGCACTAGGGTGCTAGTCAGTTTTTACAGCAGGTAATTTGCTGGTTGTTTCAAAGGTTTCCTGAATATTACTGCCGAAAAGATTTTTAGCACACAGAAGAAGAGACCCGCAGCTAAAACCATCTGAATCCTTCAAAGTATGTGTATCTGTGCGAGTACCTGTGTGTGAGAGGGAAAACAGAAAAACAGAAAAAGAGAGAAGGAAGATGCAAGCACACGAATGCCAGAAAGGCAGGGAGTGCTGCTTCCAGGGGCGATGCCGACGTGAACGGCCATGTGGGCTCCTTTGTCCAAATCAGCACCCACACACATACATGCACACACACGGAAAGAGGCAAAACAAAAACCGGGCATTTGACATTTCCATCGTGCCTGCTTAGGCAATGAGTTCACAACCAGACGATCAGCTGGCTGATACTAGGTAATGCAATCGAAGGCCAAACCTATTGTAAAAAAAAAGACAAAAAAAACAACACCCTTCCAGTCTCCTTCACCCACCCTCTCTCATCTACTGCACCCAACAGGGACACTCTTTGTCCGGCAGTCTAGAGCATCACAGCAACAACGGCACATCCCTCCACCCCCTGCGTCCCCCCTTTTCAGGGCCCCAAAACCGCTTTATTTAATGAACACACCATTAAAGAAGAGACAATGGAGACTAAGACAGACAAGGGTTGTGTGTATAAGTGTGTGTGTGCATGTGTGAGGTGTGTTCAATGTGTGAAAGAGAAAAGCCTGGAGGGGTAAAAAAAAAAAAAAAAAAAATCAGAGAATCAGAGGTGCTAGGTTTTGTGAGCACAGCAGGAAAAAGTGCTGAAAGCAGTGAAAATGGCCAGCGTCAGAGGGATAGTGTCTTTGCGCAGATTCTGGGTATTTCCCTGTATCCCATTGTGACCAAAGAGGCCGTAACAGTGAGGCATGTACAAGTTTAGGCTTCTATTTGCTTTAGTGCCGCCTGTAAAAACTACATGAATCATTGTGGGGACAGATTAAAGGCTACTACAAAGAGATGGGTTCCTTTTACAAGATAGAGCACTGTTCCGTCAGAGCAGGAAATTAGATTAAGACGACCTGTTAGCTTTTGCAACAGCTTTCTCATTACCTCTACTATCCTGCAACCACAAATATAGACTGTCAACCTTTGAACTGGTCACATCTAAGTAGAGCGTAACCTTGTGAAACAACAGTCATGGCCACGGATAAACCAGAGGGGAGCAGCCACAAGTTGCGTGTCTGTTCCTGGGAGTTAGGACAAGCCAGCTTGCCCCCTCCTTCGCCTCAGCACTTCCACAGGGAACACTAGCTTGCACTGTTTGCAACACAGGGTCTCCGCAATTCAATTAGGAACGCAGTCCTCCTGACCGTCTAATTCAATCAGGCTTGTGTGAAAGCTATTAGACAACTGGCATTCGTTTCAACACACACACACACACACACACACACCCACACACACTGGCACACAAAGATATATTCATTTCTCCCTCTAGGTTTCCATGTCTGGTGCAATTAACAGGTCTGGGACTCTGCATGGCTCCTCACTCTGTAAGCCAGGACAGTGCCAGTGTGTGAGGGCAACCACTGATCAACAACAAGGTGTAAATCCGGTCATTCTCAGACTCAAGGATAGCACAGGGTCATTTAAATGGGTTACTTTCTCAGAAACTCCAGTCTGATGTTCAATATTTACAACTTAGACACAATCAACTTTGAACAACCAGGGCAGCACCCCTACAACCTACATGATAGAATTCCGTAATTGTAGCTGGAAAAAATACCGCATCGCAACTTGCATCAACTCAGAGTGACTTGGCAGCATTTTTCTGCAGTCTGTGGCTCAGATACAACATACACATGTTTACTGATCCGGACGATATACATGCATTCGTGCAAACTCGGTTGTCATTGCGTGATTATGCGTTTGTGTACAGTAAGGGATTCACGTGTCATGAGGTATGAGAGGACAGCGGGATGATTGGAAAGTGATTTTTCCCCACTGTGTCCCTCAGCATTTTGCTTTAAGCTGCATCTCCTCTGCAGTTGTCACAGAGCTCAGATCCCCAGTCCCCCTCCCCTCCAGCAGGCTCCTTTGAGACAGATTAGGAGCCAAAGTGAGCAGCAGATTAGCTGGAAATGTGGGACACCTGGGAAATGAGCTCTGAGGGTGCAGGCACCTCGCAGAGGGGCTAAGACTCAAAGCACACACACATAAACAAGACATGCACTGTACACAATCCCAGCAAACTCAAAACACACAGGACGGGGGTGCCACACACACCTTGAGCACACACCTCGTTTAATTCCATCTTCTTCCGATACATACACATCAACACATAAATAAGTGGAGACCATAAAGCAAAAAAGATACTAATAAACCCCATCTGGCCACTGCCCAGAGGACAATTTCAGCTCATGGTGCAAGGGCTTAACCTCATATATGTGGCACATATACAAGGCTCACCATCACAAGGTTTGGTATTTACAAGGACAAGAAGAAGTGTGGAGCACTGTTCAGAATGTCAGTGGCAGCTAAAAATACCCTGTAAGGGAAATATTAGTCATGTAACAACTGTGTAAATTAATTTCCAACTAACTGACCTTATTTCTCATTATCTCCTTAACTTTGGCCATAAATAACACCAGCAAGCAACATGACATGGATAGAGCATGGAATCTGTCCATGAACCCATTTTCCACTTTCTCAACCTTACATACAATTTTCAAAAATTATATTCGAACTCACATTAAAAACTGTGACCACTAAATTATATCAAAAACTAGCCCGAAATAGAAACACACTAAAGGAACAACTGCAACCCGTTTTTGCTTTAGCTTATTAATCCAACCTGATTTAATCTATTAATCTGTAAATAAATACATAAGATAACCATCTTCTAAAAGTTCAAAATGAGATCTTCAAAATTTCTGAAGTTAAAAACCCAAAAGATATTCAGTTTACAATGATTTAAACATAGAGACATGGCAAACTCATGTTTGACAGGCTGGAAGTTAGGTTTTTGTTTGCTGAATGCCTTAAAATGATTAATCGTTGAATACACTGTATGTGTACTTCACTGTTTAAAGCACACATACACACAACGCACCACCTCACTTCTCAACCGCTCAGAAAGGCTTCTGAAGATCATCATTTCCATGTGGTAAATGTTAGTTTCTTGATTCAAACAACACTGGCAGAGTGGCCCTGTGTTCAAGACCACAATGCTCTCATGATGATCATCAGGTCATAAATACCAAAGGGGGAAAAAAAATCAGTGAAAACTATCTTAACAACAGTATTTCCATACCGTCTGATAACTACCATCTGTTAATAAAGGAGGAAACAGAGATGAAAGGAGAATATCACTGGAGCCATGCATGCAGCACAGTAATAACGTCTGGAATTTTCACTGCACTTTTTTTTTCTTCTTTTCCCTCTTTTTTCACGTGGAGGAACAAAAAAGAGGCACAAATGTGGAATGGTGAAATTATAGGCATCTGAGCCAACACATATATGCACAGGGTAGGAATATGAACAAGAGGGTGGGCGGTTGTGGGGAATAAAGCGGAAAGGGTCATTTCATGCAGGCAGATCACTTGACAGCTTGCTCTCCAGAGGATGTAAGGGTCCAATCAGGTTGCTGGTGGACCCCTTCGGTACACTGAGTTGCAGATGGCTGGGGTGTGGCAGGAGGCAGGCACCATTGTCAGCATTAATCTCCATTTAAGATGGCTTGTCCTGGTAATGTCACGAATCATTACCGGGCTGAAAAAATGTCAGCTAATGCAGATAATGGTATATAATTTGAAATTATGGCATGGTCCTCCATAATCTGGTCACTAATTGAGCCTCTGTGCTCGGAAAGGGTAATTAATTCAGTCAAATCCTGTGGTTTATTGCATAAATGTGGGAAAAGCAGATGTACGCATGGTGTTCAGTTGTTCCAAAGTAGGTAAATTCTAATTATTTCAGCTCAGTAATTACGTACGATTAAGAATTAATTGCTTTGTGGCCCTAATTTAGGGTGGCTTTGCTACAGCGTATCACATCACAGTTGTTAAAAATTTGAAATCTGTTTAGACAACTGCAGTTTTTGTTTAACCTCCCAAACCCAACCCAGCAATCCGCCTTTTTTGGAGTCTATACTGTAGTCTGAAGTTCTCTCCCAAACAAGCAGTCTGACCTTATTTAACATTGCATGCAAGATGAAAGTAGAGATGCTGAACTTTTGCTATCATGTGACACAAAGTGCCAGTCATTGTGTTTGTAGAGCTACAATGCTCCTCATGGTGGAAAGGTGGATAAAAACTAAGCCTTTCTTTTCAGGCACTGGATCAATGGGTGTACAATGTTTTGAATTTGAGACAGGTAGAATATCAGGAGACACAGGAGCGATCTGGTGTCAGAGTGTGAAGATGTCATTGTAGAGGCAGACAAAAGAACGTGGGCAGCCTCCACTAACCCTCGCCCTTTCTCTTCTTGGGAACAAATCACCTGCAGCATTTCTGGAAACGCCCATCCAACGATGACTGAATTTTTGTACAGTGGGTATAAGGATGAGTTGCTGTGTTGAAGAACATTTTATGTCCCCACTGCGGGCAGTCAGCTCATGCATTCCACACCACTCATCCTCTACACCACAGCTCTCTAAGCCTATGATTCATACATTTATTTTTAAGGCATTTGCGGAGGACTGTGTTTACACTACGTGCTCTCGTAGACACACCAATCGATGTGTCTGAACTCTTTATGAGTTCTGACTGGGGCTGTCAGAGCCTCGGCCTCCCAAACCCCCAAATGCGCCCTTTTCTCAAGGACAGCCAGTTGCTAGGGCAACAGGAGCCATTGCCATGTAAGGCAGCTTCCCCGCTCCGTTCCGCAGGCTGCACCCGGACCTCAGAGCCCTGATCACAGCCTCAGACTGCTGATGACAGTGGGACTGGATGGAGGAAGCAGGGTGAGTGGAGGCAGAGGATATGGGGTGGAAAAGGTAGAGGAAGGAGAGTAGTGGGACAAATGGATGATAAATAACCTCAGCGACCCGAAGAAGACATACAGCGTGTTGGTCTACAGCTCGCATACTTGTTTTGGCAGAGATAAGGAGCAATATGGGATGAATTACACTGCCCTGTCCGTGAAATAAACAACCCATTAAAACTGCCTTGCTGTTTTGGAATTTGTAAAATATCATCAGTCTCATGTTGATTCCAATCGTCCTTATCTGGTTCAACAGCCAGCATTTATTTTTTGCCCAACATAACAGCCCTGGGAGCTGGCATCCCGGCCAGCACAGGTGAGAGGCAAGCTGGGCGGTGGTGCTGCTGCAGTCCTTTGTGCCTGGAGGTAGATGTAGGAAATAGCTGACAGAGGCAATCACAAGTCTGTATGTGTCTTTTTGTGTGTCTGTGTTTGTAAAGGACAGCACAGAGAGCAAAAGAGAGCAAGACAGAGTTGGAGGGAAAGAGAGAAGAGAGGGGAATGAGGGGGGTGGGTGGCTGTACCAGAATCCAAACAAAGGCAGCAAGCGGCAGCTCCGAGCTCGGCGACAGAGGCTCCCTAAGGTGCAGTCTAGCTGATGGACAGGTGGCATAAAGGGGCTGCATGTTGTCCAGTCAGTAGGGACAAGGAGGGGTGTCACAGCAGAGGAGGGGATGGGTGTAGGAGGGGAGGACGGATGGGAGAGGGGGTGGCATTGCAAGGAGCAGCTGGTGCTGAATCCTGTCACTGTCCCTGTGTAACTCTCCAATGCACATGTACAAACACACAAAGAACATACACACATGCACAGTTCAAACAAAGCCCAAAAGATAGACAGCACCCCGAGCCGGACTGCGAGTATCATGTTCAGAGACTGGATTTTATATCTCCTGCCATCCCTCCCTGGAGTGTATTTATTAAAGATTATATCAATTCTTCTGACCACAAGCATTTAATGAGGCAGCAGGGAGCCTGAGCAAATTCTATTATCCATCTGATCTACAAGAGGAAAAAAAGAACAGCTGTAATGCGCCTATTTTGTGCGCATGCATGCATCCAAAAAGCACACACACACAAATACACTTCACTTGAGAATTTTGTAAGTATGAATAATTGTTCTCTTAGCCAGTGAGTAAAAGGACACATTTTAATATCTTCTCTTGGCAGGCTTCTTGAGTTTTCTGTAAAAAATAAATAAATAAATAAATAAATAAAAAATTGAGCAGCAGTAGTATTAACTGTGCCACAACTGTGACACCTTTTAAAGTCTTCCAGTGTGCTCAGAATAAAACTACGTAAAACTGCACCACTCATGCAGTGGCAAACACCCTGATCTGATTATGTGACTCAAATCAGGCTTGCTTGTCAAATGGATAATAAGCTCATAAAAACTCAAGCCATGACATGCCATGGGAGACTTAAACCACTACAAGATTTCCTTGGGTATTAAGACTCAAAGGATGCAACCTGAAGGAACAAAATCAAACATTTGCACACACACTCGCATGCACGCACGCACACACACACACACACACACACACACACACACACACACACACACACACACACACACACACACACACACACACACAAACACACACACAAAACACATCTAAAACCTCTTCCCCTGCATCAACTACACCTGCTCCTGAAAAGGCTGGCATTGTTGGGAGGAGATTCATTTGAAGGCTTTAATGGCTGCTATTTGGAGGTGGAATACATTAAATGGTCCAATCATGGGTACAGAGTGAGGTGGTGACCCAAGCAAATTTATACTGAGTGAATAGATCGACTAATTAGCCTTTAAATATGTCATTGATTCATCTAAAACAAGGGATCCCTGAGCTATTCATCTGCCCGCTCTGCATCTTCTCCCCCTCTATGACTACATCCTTAACCCTGATAAAGGAGGGGCTTGGCTGGCTGGTCTGCCTTCCATTTGTCCTAATCAATGGAGGCTGCTCAGGCCAGACCCAGGGGTTCAGTGAAATTAAGTACCCAGCTCACACTGAGAGGGATCAGGATGATGCTGGGGCATGGGGGAGATAGGCTGTTAACTTGGTAACTCTACTGTTGCTGAGTTTCCCCAATATCTTCCTTTAGTCCAACTCTTCTCTTGTTAGGATGGTTTGCAGCAAAATGACTACAATCTCAGGATAGTGACGTACTGTGCCATGTCCACAAGTAAACACGGCTCTATTTAGTGTTTGAAGAAGTATATTTTCCTACCTAATAGCCAATAATCTGACACAAATTAACACTTTCAGATACAGCATAACACCAGTGTAAACATAGCAGCACTGTTTTGTGTCCGGTTCGATTTCTCACCATGGATGCTCTTTGCAAACTTATTCTAAGTCGTAATTTAGCTGTACAAAGCACTGGCATGAGTTTATCCCATACTGTTGCACTGCATTGCCTCATATCTTCTTACATAAATGAATGGTTTCATGCAGTTTTTATCTTGACTTGTATTTCAAAGAATTGATAAACAGAAGAGACAGGCAGGTGAGCATGTCTGAACAAAATCCATGTCTGCAAGTAAGTAATATTTTCTGAAAATTAAGTGTAGAGATAAGATGATGTTTCTACATTCACTCACAGTGTCAACTCGCATGATGGAAATGTATTTCCTACCAAGTGCAAGTCCTTTTCCATCATAAATTTGGCACATTTTTTGGATTTGTAATACACTTACCTATTAAACTAGTTTAAATAGGTTTTCTGGTTTCTTGTTCAAAGTAACATTCACATAAATGGGACTTTTCCTGGTTTTCCAGCAGAACATTTCTTTCTAACGTTATGATAATATCTGTTTGTTCGGTCACAATCCTGCACACAACTAAAATGGTTTTGATTCTAGTATATCTGAAACTCCTTGTTCATTTGCTAGGTTGTGAGGAAACTGCTTTATCTCTGCACTAGCTCTCATCCTGGAAGACAGGGTCTTTGATTCACACCTAACACATGCCTGAGAGTCTCTGATGAGGCCTGTGTGTCAGTCATCCCCAGTTAAGACGTTGTGAGTCGTATGACTAAACTTCATATATGTCACACACATACATACACAACTAGCCTGAAGGCATAGCTGTCCCCTAGATTCCAGCAGTGCATATCTGACATATCCATACAGGCCACCACATATCATCTTTGACATTAATGCCAAGGTGCTGAAAAGGTCACTGTAAAAATATAATGGGTGAGTAGATGCCTCTTCCTTCTGGGGGATAGCTAGTGTATTTACTCATAAGCTGACAATCACGTGAGTCATCGCAGCTCTATCTATTTGTGCCCTGTGTGGATGAGAAATTTAACACACTGGAGAGCAGACAGGATCCAATAAAGGATATTCAATACACGTATATACCTGCCTATACTGAAAACACACACACATTAGGATCAAAATGCAGTTTTGTGGTCATAATGGTTGCCAAATTTTAGTGAAGGTGTAAGAAAAGTTGAGGCAGCTTGAATGAGGGCCTGCAAAAGGATGACTGGCAGATTAGTCTTGGGTTCCTGGAGGCAGCAGGATTATCCTAGGGAGGTTAGTTGGGTTCATGTCAGTTACACTCAGGCTAAAGTACCCATTCACTGCACACATAGATGAAATGCCATGTGAAAAAGGTGTGCTTTTCCACAAACTGCCAGACGGAGCTAAAGTAAATTTGTATAACATGTGTGTCTTACTAGTTCAGATTTCCGAAACCCTGATCATCTGCTGCTAACAAGTTAAAACAAATGGGAGAAAATAATATGCAAAAAGTATTTTAGCACAGCTGGCACAATGAGAAAAGAGGAAGGGTGTCTTGTTCCGCTTCATGAAAGTTTGATGAGGAAATGGGAAGGGCATCCATCCAAGACCTTCGATTTGTGGACCTCTGCCAACTCTCTTAACCAGAGACAGAAGCAATTGATTAAAGAAGGAAAGTCCTACTTGCAATCCTGGGAGGTGATTTTATGGGCTCTTTCTTTAGACTACATCAACAGCCTTTGGTAAGTGTATCATACTTTAAGTGTCTAATCTAACTGGCGTGATAATCTTTCGGCCCCTCCCTCACATTCAATGTCAATGTTTCTGCGTCCTAGCTTACCATTAACGTGTCAGATTCACTGTGTGACTGTCAACAGACAATATTTGTCTATAATAAAATCAGTCATTGACGTGTTTATTTTTATAGACAGAGCCACTTTTAAGAAACCTCCCTTTGGCTGCTGTGTTTTTCTTGACAGAATAAGAATATAAACTCTATTAGGACTGTGTTCCAGTGGGCACCACCAGGGGCCTCGGAAGAGGTGAAATACCTTCTTATCAGCACACTAACAGGTTCTGGTTCGACAAGCTCAATTAGCTAGTGCTTAGCGCACTGTATGAGGAGACCATGCTCTCAGCACGAGGCCCATATCAACAGAACCAGGGAGATGACAGACAAGCTGGGCCCATAAAGGCCCAATTGTACCAGGAACTGTAAGGTTGGTGAATGGGTAAAGAAGGAGGAAGGACTTATGTTCTCAGGGGTTTTGTGATGTGGCTGATAACAATCTCCCAGCTGAACGACAATGCCACTGTAGAGTCTTCTGGATAAATTACTTCCATTGAGGTCAAAATCCTGAAATGAGCATAACAGAAAATACAGCACAAAAAAAATGAATTTTAAATGAAAGATTGTAGTATTGAAATGAAGAATACACTGAATCTAACGAGGTGTTTAATTTTGCATGCTACGATTAACTGACAACACCTTTGAAGAGGAAGGTGTTTTTCTTGGAAGGGCAAAAAGACAAAAGATTAAGTGTTTTTGCATGTCATCTGGGTGTTTCGATAGAACAATGACAGCATTCCTGGATCTCAACTGCTCTGAGTAACATACCAGTGATCCTGTTAAAGCCCATCCTTAATGCAACACTATACAGACAGATAACAAGGCGCGTCAAAGTCATGATTTGAATCATAGTCAGTCATTCAGTAATGGGCAGCCTGCCTGCTGGCATGGTGTACACGCAGATGGAATTTAAGCCATCTTTTGCCAAGCTTCTATTGGCCCCTTTCCCCATTGCCACACTTTAATAGCAGCGAGGTACAATACTGTGAATGATCCGTACTTAATCATGCCGCTCGCAGGCTCAATTGATTCATGTAATCTCACAACTTTGCAGTGTGTTGAGATAAAACATCTCCTGTCAGCCTTGAGAGCATACACAAACATTCAATGCTGTGACGAAAATTTCATAAAACCAGTGCTTTAGTATGCACTCGTATAGGGCTCATACATATACGATGGGTGTGTTTATGTACCAAGAGCAATCATGAACACACGATAGCTTCTTGACCTATACAACAGATCCAAGATATCTCCACTCAGACGCTATGACTGTCTTCCTTCTGCATATTCCACTCAAAAGCCACACCAAAAGAAAAGAAAAAAAACTACTTAACTACAAGCAATCTGTTGAAATAGGTCATTATGGTGGAGGCATGCTGTGAATGCACCACGTCCCCAAATCAATACATGAATTGCTATATTTAGTAAGAAGGTCGCAAGGAGGAGTTATCAAGACTCTACAAGGAATGAAAGACATCAATGTATCAGTTATGTGCTTGAGTGGAGCCCGCTCATTTTAGATGCAGATGGCTTCAAAATGTCCTCTCTAGCGAGGGTTACTCTCTGTGGAGTGTTGAGATATCCCTCATGATGCTTGAAAATGTCACATTCTGCTCAGTGTCAATGTCATAACATCAACCTTCAAGGTGTGACAATGAGACAGTATAAAGAAATATATGGCACATTATTATTCTAATAAATAATATCCAATATAAATATCTCATGATTGGTAACAAGACCATTTAGCACTTTAAAGACTATAATAATGGTAGTATCTGTGTGCACAGATGCTTCCGGTATGAGTTAAAAAATAAAAGTCTGACTGTAGATCTAAATATTTTCTGATTTATTTATTTTTGTTTTTATAGTAAATTATAAGTAGTGCATCCCGCAGCAGATTTTTCTTACCTCCTAAAAGCTGTATCCAAATCTTTTTGTGCTCACTTATGTTGCTACATCTAAATTAGCCAAAGTAGCAGTCCACGCAATATGTCTGTGCAAGATTCCTGCTGGATATACTGTGGACTTTGGCATTGACAAACCAAATTCATAGTCTGACTTAACACCGTCCTACAATGAGCCAGTTCATATCTTGCTGTAAGCAGGACTGGATCCACTCCTGTGCCATTATTTACTGTGGCTACGACAGACATATGGGTCTACACTGTATCTTGATCCTTCCTTCTAAAACTCTTTCTCTTCTTTCCATCTCACCAGTTCACTGTTTGGTTTTACTTCTGTCTCCCTGCGAGCTGACAAGGTCTGTCTTTTTGTTTAAGCCAAAATCCTCAACATCAGCATGGCTTTGCACGGTGGAAAAAAATAGTTGAGACAAGGGGAGAGCAGGATGAAAACAACCTCATTAATAACTGTGACTAATGTATTCCAGACATTTCTTTAAGCCTGTTACTTCACAGGGGAGAGATGCCCATACTGCGAGGGGAGGCCACGGTGGATCTGGTGTGTGTTGAGACGGTGCCACACAAAGTCGGTTGGCGGGGTGTAATGAACACACCCTGCACATGAAAATACACTGATACCCTCACCCCATACCCCCCGCCACCTAAAAAGCGAGTAGGACTCTGTGGAGACCACACAGCGTTGAGATGACCACAATAAACCAGAACAGTGGTCTCAGCACGAAGTGAGCATTTCCCAGGCATCAATACGCTGGGAGGCCAATCCAGGCTTTGTAGTAAACACTGGCGGGTGGTAAATGTCTAACCAGAGAAGTTGGGTACGTGATTTTTCTCTTTAGCCTGTTGACTGTGCCCCTGTTTTAGTGCCTCCACTTTGTCTCTCACTTTGAGTCATACAGAGTTTGATGTAAACATTTTGCAGGGCTGTGGGACCATGTTTTCAGGAAATAGGAAATCAAATCCTCACCTAAAGGATCTCATATTTCTCTCTTTTTCATGTCAATACTAAAAACCCAATATTTACTGTAGAGGTGATGGATTTTCCACAACCTATTTAATCAGTTGTTCCTTGTAGGGATTCATAGTATCAAGATTTGATTAAATGAACCATGGTCAGTTTAGTGAGTTGAGTACTTCAGTGTACTAATAATGGAGACATGAATTGATTCCTCAAGTGTATCGGCTGCTCTTATTTTAGTTTTCCTTGTAAGCACAGCCTCACGGTACAATCTGCAACAGTAAATTGCAAGTGTCCAGAATTTGTGTGGTCTACTATTACATGGAATTCAAAGACTACAGTTGAGCTTAATAAAAAGAGATTAAGAAGTAATTACTATCTAATTTTCAAACATGATGGAAACACAAAACATGATTGATAGTATCTCAGCACTGTACTTAGGCTCATGCTGTGAAGCGCACAGGAAGTAATGTTATTTTTCCACACTAGGCATAACAGAGCAGCCTACTCATTAGCATGCTGTTTACAGTCTCGCGTCCTTCTCCATATAAATTCAATATAAACAGAGAATCCCTAAAGACTTTACAGTATAAACTGTGGCAAAACAGCACTAATCACAGCGCAAAGACCTGGAGGTGGAGAGGAAGAACCGGAAGGAGACGGAGGGAGCACGGTGAGATTATTTCCACCCATAAACCATCGGTACATATTATAATGCACTGGTACGCATATTCCTGCTGACTAGATAAGGATTAGCCTGCCGGATTGTGCTACGCCTTTCATCTTCCAAAGCATGGCTTTAAAAAAAAATTGTATCCTTTAGATGAACCCAGTTCTTTATAAGACTTGTAAGAATGAGAAAAACCGTGTCGCACTGTACCTTTTAGCCAAAAGCTTGGGAATTCCACAGGAGAGTGGAACAGCTCATTATATTGAGTAATTTATTTGCTTAGCGGGTGCCCAAGGGGGAGTAAAAAGTTTTAACATCCAGAAAATTCTGTAAGTAGTCCATTTACAAAGCCGAGCTGTCCCCCACAGCAATGAAACACCATCCCCCTCCAAGAGGCTTCAACAATTAAACCAGGCCAAGATTGTTTGCCTGCCCAGCATCAAGTGTGCTCATCCTGCACAATTAGTCTTAATTGAGTATTCAGATTTTTTATTTTTTTTTTTAAAAGCTAAAGGAGGGAGTGAGAATATGAATACAATCACCGTGTGTGATGGGAAACAAAATGTATCTTGAAAAAACATATGGAACATGGAGTAAGCTGTCAGTGTCAGATTACACACTGCCTGTCATTATTGTGTAATAGCAGCGATTTTGTAAGATAAACTATTTTCACCCAGGCTGGCAGCATTGTCAATGTACTGGTCTGCTTTGGGCTTGAGATACCTGAAATGTGGTACAGATATTCATGGTGTCCTTATGATGAATCGTCATTATCCCTTGGCTTGTTTCTAGTGTTGTCGTCAGGTGTTAGTTTAAACTCATCCAATGAAATAGCTCAGCATCTATTAAATAGACTGGCACAGAATTCAGTAGACATTCATGATCCCAGACATAATCTGTGGCTTTAAGTCAAATATTTAAAATTAGTATTAAAATGGATTAGCAAGAATTTTGACCACACTTTTGTACCATCTTCAAGACAAGAAAAGCACTCAGAGAGCGCAGTACTCCGCCAAGGATGCTCAATCGTATCATTTCTGACGGTCGAAATCTTGAAAACAGTTGTGGCAGAAATCATGGCACTACAGAATGTGGCCATTTAAAATATATGTACCCACAAACAAAATGACCTTGTGCTGAGCACAGGCATGTGTTATGCATGTGGACGTTATGAATGGATACCGAATCACGTGACCTAAATATGTAGTGGGCGGCGGGAATTGATGGGACTCAGAAACACCCCCACAATTTAATCAGTTGTTCCTTGTATCATTTCCGATGGATAAGTCCCGATATGTCTGCAACAGTCAATTTGTAGTTGGATCACAATCGTGATCGTCAGCAGGCTGTAGTGTTGACCTGTAGTCATAGTTACAGTGATGCCGTGCTGCTATCTTGCAATGATACAGAAATCTTTAAAAAATCTGTGAATCCAAACTATGAGCTGCATCACTGCCAAATACTAATCAGTTGGTCCTTGTGTCATTTCTGATCTTCCCTGAAAATTTCGTCCAAATCTGTTTGTCCGTTTTTGAGTAATGTTGCTAACAGGACAGACAGACAAACGTACGGCGATTGTGACATAACTCTGTCACTCCTTGATGGAGTAATAAACCAAAATAACATTGCTGATTCTCATCATGCAGAATCATTAGGTCTTAAAATTAGTTTGCTCATTATTTTGGTTCATGAACCAAACACCACTAAACACCATCACTTTGAGTTTCAGGCTAATTATTAAATGTGTGCAGCATGCTAATATGCTACACTAAGATGGTGAACATGAATAACATTGTAATTCTGTAACATGAACATGTAAGGAGCAATGTTTTGAACATGATGACACCACACTGCTATACCGTGCCACTAGCCTGACTGCAGACTTTTAGTCTTGGTAAAAAGTTGTTATCTTTTCAGTTTTTCAATCTTTTCATTTGACTGAGATGTTGCCTTCTAACATAGTTTAATCTATGCTGAAGTCTGTGTGCAGGTGTTAGTCTTTCATCAATATCTCTCAGGCTTCAACACTTTCTGTAGTATTTCTTTCTGCTAAAGGCCTGCTCAACACACTATTATTCACCTGGATTCCCCCAGAAGTCAGGGACACACAAGTAGTAACCTGGCAAAGAAAACAAAGCACAATCTGGTAGTACTCATTCTCAACAGGGAAGAGCTTAACTTTATACTGAGGGGGCTTTAGAAGCATGCGTTCAAATTCAAACTCAATACCACTCAGGGTTCTCCTGGGGAGACTGATGACAGAAAATTTTGCCGTACCAGTCCAACTTTTGAGCTGACATTAGCCTGCGGATTTCTAAACATTTCAGAATTAAATCCAAAAGTAAAATAAATATCAGCATAAACTGCTTGATTTGGTTGTTGACTTTGCTCAAACACTGCAGAGACCCCATTGGCTTCACAGAGCCTGTATGGACACAATCACCTCATAGGGATTCACTGAGGTTAACAGAGATGTTTGCCTTGAATCCAAGGATACTTTCTGTTTGTTGGCTTTTCTTATTTGGTTTTAGGAAGCAGAATTAGCAGTTAATTTAATTCAGTCTTTTTTGTTTTCCTCTGACAACATCAGGGTGTATTTTCTGAATCTAAATCACTTTGATTGCCAAGTAATTAAATGTGCTGGAATTCATCTTAATGACATTGCAAGGGAGATATATTGACAACACAGAGATTTACAATGCATGCTGACTCATGCTACAAAGCAAAGTGGACCTCAAAGTGTCCAGCATCTAATCTAATAGATGTACAGCAACAGAGAATATTCATTTACAGCACTTTGTGGAGTATGAAATATATATTTTAAGCACTGTGTGGCATTGTTTTCAGCCTATTTCTCCAAATATGGTCAAAATATGTACAAAACATTATGCTTTCGAGAGCCAGGAAAGCAGCATTATTTATAGCTTAACAACCACACTTTTTTGCAGTTATATAATGTGGTTTGAAGGGAGCATATCCTGGAATCTTCCAGGTGCAGACAACCAAGTAATTCTTCAACTGAAGTAAAAATATTAGATTTGCAATATACTGGATTTAGGAAGTTTAAGGCATTAATATTGTCTCTCTGTGCTTTCTTACTTTTAGACCTTTCTACTGGGTATTAGTGTAGTGTAGTGTGTTGATGCAGTGAGTCAGTGCAGCTGAGAAAGAAAGCATGTCCCTGTTTGTACCCCTCACCCACCCCTCTTCCCTTTGCCTTTTCTATTCTAATCTATCTCTTCCCACCTCTCACTTGGCCTCACCAATGCAGCCATTTAATCTTTAATCAGCTGAAGTTTAACAGGGGAGAGATCTTCGCTGGTGGGTGATGTTACTTATTTTAGAAGCCATTATAGCTCCGGAGCGTCTCTTCCATATGAGACTGCAGTTACACTGTATAGTTACATAAGATTCTGCTGTCAGACTTCTTCTCAAAGGAACCAACTATCAAATACTTCAAATGAAGTGGACAGCAACATAACGAATAGCTGGTGAATAACATAACTAACAGAGCCTAACCCTAACCCTAACCCTAATTTCTACACTGCATTAAGGGAAACATTAATTCTTAGGACACACAGCAACATTATCTTGTGCTGCAATACTGTGTAAAGCTGGATATAGACTCAACTCATTCAGCTTTTTAGTCAGTAATCATGGAGTTAACTGTGTGCAAACAGGTGTGCTCATCTCTTGGACACTATGGCTGCAGATAACACGTGGTAATTGGAACCAATGTCAGGAATGGGTAAGCTTTCTCTCCACTTTCATTTTCAGAATAGCTCTAATGTAGGTCAGCTGCATACAAAACAAGACACCACAATTTTCTCTCAGTGTTGACTGAGTTTTACATCGTTGGAAAACAAGGTCACTGATACTCGAGAGGGATTCCTGTCTTTAACACTGAGCTCGACTGTTTCTCATCTTTTATCCACACAGATGCTTGATCCATCAGTCTCCCTTAGCCAAGTGAGCGACTTGATTCCTCTAACAGGACATGAGTCGAGGACATCTGAGAGAGAGAGAGAGCACATGGGGATGTTTTGACAAAGCCCTGGCCTTGTCCCTGATGAGAGAAGAGAGGCCCAGGGAAGGACCTGTATAGTGCACTGCTCTCATTTCCAGCACAGTCTGTCCAAAGCAAATTTATCATGAACAAAACCATAAGGTCTCGGAGTTGTCACCCCGTTTTGCTTTCAAGAAGGAATACCAGAAAATTGTCTGTCTGCAGTATCTTGGGGCTTGGAGTGAGACAGGTATAGGTGTTACAAGAAAGAACCAGACCTACAGGAAGCCTCTGCAGCCACCGAGGTGACCAATAATGTGAAAAGAGGCACTGGGATTATAAGAGGTCGTACCGTCTGAATTTGAGATTCAAAAGATGGTGTGGGATAATGAGGAGTGTGACGGAGGGGCATCTGGAGCAGAGGCCGGCATGTGCAAAAACATGTGGAAAACGTTTAAAGGCTTAACAGGCCATGATCTTTGAGTTCAGGGAGATTGGCAGGGATCGCAGGTCACGTTATCACATCCGCATATGATGAATGTGCTGTGAAAATGAGGGTAATAAAGTGTGTGTATGAGTACACAATGTCCTTGTGTATACACGTGGCTGCTTGCTGTAATCAGATTTGTGCACTTCAGATACAGTAATGTATATTGCAAGGGCTGTATGGTATGTGTCTGTCTAATCTGACTTTTTTAGACCCATTCTCTCCTCTCATTAGAGGCTCCCAAACCCTCTTTTTCTTGTTTTCACTCTATATGGATGTGTGCAGGGTGCAGAACAGACAGAGTAATAGAAGACTGGCCGACAGAAAAAAAAGCACCTGGCCATACTGAAATCCCATCACAGTGGGGAAGAGGGAATAAAGGCTCCTGAATGTTCCCTGGGGCCTCTGTGGACAGAATGACATGTCTTAGAGCTTGCCTGTTCGCCTCCTGCTGTTACAACATCCTACACTGTGTCCAGACCAAAGAGGCCGCCACCATCAAATACACAGTACAAGCCCTTTATGGGGCTGAATGAAAAGATCAAGAATGGAAATCGAGGGATGTTGGTTAAGATGCAGATATTAAGTCATGTCATCTGAGATGCCATTTAACAGGCAAATGTTGCAGTAATGAACATCTGCTTAGGCACTAATTTGTATTCCTTATGCTTGACTAAATGGCTCTAACAGCGGCTGAAGCAGCCATCAATATACAGGAGTAAGCGTGGCTTCTACTTTAACATAATAATGCATGAATGCCTATTGTGTAGGCAGATTGTTGACATTTTGGTCCATCTTTTTTATTTAATTCTCCCCCACACTCTCTCCATCGCTCTCTGTTACTGCAGCCCAATGCAAACCTTCCTTCATCTTTGTTTGCACATTGCACAATGCAGTAAAAGCCTTGAGGGGGTGTGTGTGTTTCTTTTTCTTTTTTTTTTTTTGTTTTGCTTTGTGTTTTGTTCCAGCACAGAGGACAGTCATCCAGTCATCAGCGTGGCTGTTCCCCACGTGCGTTAGTCAATTAGAGCTGCCATTAAAGACAGAGGCACCGAGGGAAATAAAGACAGTCGCGTGGATTTGTCTGTGCAACGCTGATTTCCATCCTTAAACCCTCTCCAGACGAAGAGACTGCAATAATTGGGATTCTGACAGTGGGTTAGGGGGGACTCATTTCCTGCTTTCACCTCCTCCCTACCACCTTTTCCATGCAATCATGTCTATCCAATCACGTCTGCCCAACACCTACCTTTACACTCGATCCCCCTTACTGTCTTTATCTACAGCTACACGGGGCTGAAGAATTACTGAAGCCTTTCCCCTTAATCTAATTGCTCTGGTGCAACTGCAGGAACCAAGCACCTAAGCTGCTGCTACTACTGATGCGGATTTTACCAGGAGGCTGACATTAGAGGCCCTTGTGTTGTTTCAAAGTCTCCACACTGTGACCTAAAAATACTTTCATTCATGCCACTTCCACTGTGAAGTCTGTTGTGCACATTCAGTAGAATGTCTGTTTTTCAGTAGAATGTCTGTTTTACAGTACATCTAAATGATGGAATGTGTAGGATAGGTGAGGATTCTAGTATTTTTAGGCAGATCCGTTATCTATTAAGGATTTAGCATAATAAACTGGAGGGAATTCAAAGTGCAAAGTCGTGTGTTGGAATGTTAATGCAAAATGTGAATATCAGTGGTGATTGCCCTATTCAAAATGCTAATTTTATGTTTATGTGATGTATTAAAATGTCAATCACTACTAATAATAATACTAATAATTCTTATTTGTCAGGCAACCTAATTGGTTTGACCAAAAAATTATTTTCACAGTGTTATTTCCAGCTCGTATGAGTGGAAGTGAATGTAAAATATGTAACAGTTGCACTTGTTGACTCTTCTCCCTACAAATCTGGGCCACAAGGTCACGGAAACTACACTGCTTGTTTCGTGATGCTTTCATTTTTCTCTCTAAATATAGTCAAAACATAACTAAGGCTTGAATCAAGTTGTTATCGCTATGATGGATTGTCTCCATCTGAATCTTCACTCCTCAATAACACGAGCCACGCTCCCACAGCCAAGACCCTTGAACTCACAATAGCATGGGGTTAGATGATCAGATTACATTGAAAAAACACACATGGGCATTGTTAAGGGAGTCTGCAATTCCACCCGTGAACATGGCTTTCATTGCGCCCCACTGAAGAGAATGCGTTTCATTCTGGAGCGAACAGCGAGGGCAAACAGGACCTCATGTGTTTGTGGTGCACCATCTCCTCAAGGCTCTGATGGGAAATCAGATCTCTCTTTTCACGGCCGTCTCTACTGAAAGGCTCTGGTATGGTTCCTTCACTCAAAGCAATTCTTAGAGAGGAAACTTAATCTCACTTGTAAGACAATTGCAGAGGAAAAAAGGCCTCAGCAATTTGATGTAAGCACCCCCTTCTACTGTCAATATTTTGACAGATTTCATGACAGCATAATTATTTGCCGGGATCCCTGCCAAGGGTTTAATTTTTACATGCGTAATTACACGTTTAGTTGAAGAGATGTTGGAACAAAACATTGGTTGCATTATTAATATTACACTACAAATGGAGCCTTTCATCTTGCCTGCTTTATGCTGTCTCTGCAGCTCCATAATCCAGCCATGAAAGAGGATATCTTACAAACCCTCTGAGGGCACCTCCAACAAATCAATTCATTACCCCATAATATCGGCAGGCAAAGGCGCATCTTTCGTAGATCAATTCATTATCCAACCTCTGGCAGCTGAAAGGCGGTGGCTGACCACAGTTTCGAGAGCTGATATCAGCTTTCAGTTTAGGAGGATGACTAGAGAGCAGATGAGCTGGTGGCAGCCTTCCATTAAAAGAGCTTCTGAACAATGGGGAAACCACACAATAGTATCATTTCGAACTGTAATAATTTCTTTTTCTTTCTTGGTAGAATACATGCTGCCCAATTGTTTGTGCTGAGGCTCATAACTATTGTAGAGAGCCATAAAAATCCATCTCCGTGCGTAGCATTTTGCTGCATTTCACAGCTGCACTCGCACATGATGCATTCTTCTCATGAAGCTTTAATATTCAGTCACTACATCATATGATCAAGGAGGACACGGGGACATAGAAAACAGTCAATGCACAGAAGCATGCATATATGCGCTTCTGTGAGAATCGCTACAATGCTGTACCTCAATTTATAACTTCCTCTACTGCAGATGAAGAGAGCATGTGGTCAGAGAAGCTTTCACTATAGCAGAATTTGACTAAGAAAGCCATTGTACAGAAAGTAAAGAGAAATAAACAGAGGGGAGATCAGGAGTGGAACATGAAACCTCTTTCACTCAAAAATCTCATGCTCAGCTGCGAGGATATGAAGTGGATCAACATGTTCTCCCTGAGCGGACAACATTTAATTGTATAATCCCATTTAGCTCAAAAAACACCATGACTGAGGACACCCCTGAGATGTTCCAATCCACCACATGCAGTGAATTACATGTAGGTCAGAAAACAAGCAGATTTGTGTAATTATGCAGGGATGTGGATTCAGTGTAGCAGAGTTGTTGCACCAGAGAAGCTATCTTCATGTGCCTCTTATCAGCCTGTATTCCTACAGGAGGAGAGCTGGTGCCTGTCCTCATCAGTAGTCATCGAACAGGCCTGGTAGTGTTTGCGAGGCAGCACCCATCACGTTTCCCCTCCCAGCACACAGACACTGGAGGATGTGCTGTAATTACAGGCGCACATAAGAGAGGCAGCAACACACCGATCTAAAACGCAGGTGGGTGGTTTGTTGTGCTGGGCCAGATCAGCACGGTTCCAGTCTGCAGGCTACATGCTGTCATGCTGTTTCAAGTGATCAAGATCTCTAAGCACGTTGACCAAATACCACCTGCCAGAGTGTGGATAGGGCATGGCACAGGTAAACGTTGGGCACATTGATGTTTTGAAAAGCCAAATCAATTTGCCTGTGAGGGATTCCAATTGACAGGAAAACGCAGGCAATTTTGAAAAATATCCTCTTTGTCCTGCTGGATGGGAGGAAGCATTCTAGCAAAAAAAAAAAAAAAAAAAAGATTAGCACTGAATTTTACAGATTCAAAACTGCTGCTCTTATTTTATTGAATTTCTGTGAAGCATGACTTCTGTTGCATAGAGAGGTGTTTCTCTGCGGGGAGAAGCTGAGATGTTTTACATCTGTTTAATTATGAAAAGAAATCAGTTGTGAAAAAACAGCCCTACACAACATTGTAGTAATAAAATCACACTTAACGCAAGGGCTGCACAATGGTCTGGTGTGTGGCTTTCGCCTTGCAGCTAGAAGATCCCTGGTTCGCGCCTCGCCTTCCCTGAATTTTTCTGCATGGAGTTTGCATGTTCTCCTTGTCCACGCATGGGTTTTCTCAGGGTACGTCGGCTTCCTCCCAGAGATTAATTGGTGATTCTAAATTGTCCATAGGTGTGAATGCAAGTGTGACTGTTTGTCTGTATATGTAGCCCTGTGATAGACTGGTGACCTGTTCAGCTGGGATAGACTCCAGCCCCCCGGGAACCTAATGAGGATTAAGCGGTGTATAGATAATGGATGGATGAGCATTTAATGTAATTCTTTAAGTCAACATAATGGATTATTTTCTTATTGTAACAGTCTAGAGTTTCATCTGCACATGTGCTACAATATCTGCTTTGTTCCCTGACAGGCAGTTGTGATTTAAAACCAAACACCTGTGATGAGCAACTCCCATCCTTTCATGGCAGCTCAGAGGAACTAAACGTGTTCTGCAGTCACGACTTCCACAGGCAGCTGTGCATTTTCAGATCAAACCCTGGCGAGAACTATCTTCTTCAATGCTATATTTCACAGCGTATTTCTGTTGAATAATAGCAAGATCAGAGGATGATTATATTTTTTACAGAAATGTGATGATGGCTTTAATTGAATAATATATTGCAGAATTCATACCTGCCAGCATATTTTGGATATATGAACATATATAACTAGACTGTACCATCAATTGAATGAGAATGAAAAGATCCTTGGAACACCTTAAGGTGGAAAGTGCTCTACCTGACAGGATAGTACCCTTTATTGGTAGGATTACTGTGTTATGAAGGCAGAGCACACTGGTTCATTAGGCTTAGGAAAACATAATAAGAGTAATACATACCTCGACAAACTGTTCCATTTTCCACAGCCTCGTTTCCAGCCTTGCACATACAGCGTCCGATGGGCACCATCCACTCTCCATCCCCGTTGCAGTACAGCTTAATGGGCACATCCACCTCCTCTGCATTGGGGATACAAACACCCCTTGCAGCCACCAGGGAGGTGCTCTCTGCTCCCGATAGCGTTTCCTGGAACAACGCCCCGTTGGTGATTTTACGAGGACACTTCCGGTAGAAGACGCGAACAGCGATGAGCGACATGCAGCCGCCATAGTCCTGGAAGGCTAAGTAGAAGCCATTTTTCGACACAGGGCCAAAGCTTCGAACCTCTGTGTTTATCATCATCACTCTGCCCCCGAGGTCCACCTGGGAGAAGCTCTCATCTGCCGCGATGGTGTCCACCTTGATCCAGGGGTTCTCCATCCAAGCTGGTGAGGTTCTGGTGGCTGTGTCAGCATCTGACTCATAGTAATAAAGGTTAAAAGTCTCTTTACAGGAGCCTGGGACGTTGGGGATGCTACTGCAGTCCCTCACAGAAAATTTCATCTCCACGTGGATCCGCTGTGCGCCACGACGCCGTATGTATTTTGTCCGTACCCAGTTGTTCTGATTGTTGTCAAAAACATTACAGACTTGGTACGTCCGGATGGTGTTCATGTTTTCATCATAACCGCTCACTTCCTCCCACTGTTGATCAAGAACACACAAAAATAGCAAATTAACACTTTTTTTCCTAATTGTCCGCTTTGAAAATAAGTTTGACTTCAATACAGAATATGGTGAAGAAAAACACTTGGTAATTATGGCACATAGTTAGCCTGATTAATTCAATTAAGTGCAATTCAGCTGTAAAGCAGTAAATGGTCTGCATGTTTGCTATTAATAGAAAATGTCATGAAGTTCTGATACCTATTTTCCAGCAATTACAAGAATGTTTTCATGGGGCGTTTTCTGATAACTTTGATTACTGGGAAAAAACAGCTTGAGGCAATATTTTGATTAAATTGATTACACGGTGAGAAGAAACATGATATCTCTAATAACTCACTTTACGAGGATGCATTACACGAGTCTTAAGGAACAAATGAGAACCAGCCCTCCCAGTGTGTCCTCCAATATCTCATGGTAATATATGTTAACAAGGCCACACACTGGGTATTTACTATGGACATTCCTAGTCACAACTTTGATTTATGCTATTGAAATACAGCACAGTAAGTTTCAGTACTGGCTTATCTTTTTCAGTCTAATATAGCAGCAGCTCAGTTATTCTTGAAGTCCTAGTTTAGGACATTTTAGAACAGAGTGTGAAATGAGTGTCATCTGTTCTCAGGCACTTTGTACTGTGGCTTACTTTGACAGTAAAAGCCACCAGAAAGATGATAGCACTAAGTAGTCCCAAGAGACTACTTTGGCTTTCAGCATTAATCAGTTTATTTTGTTTGTTTGTTTTATTAATCTTTTCAAAATGTAGTGTAGATGCCATCAAGCATGAACCTTCTGAACCCCAAAACCCGTCAGCAGCTCTGAAAACCATGTTATCTTTAAGTAACAAATTACCATAATTACACCATTTATCATAACAAGAGTGGGTAACAACACAAGCAGTTGCCAGATTTTCAACTTGCCAACAGCCCTTGACTAATCCCGCTTGTCTTCCAGTCACATATCGAAAGGTTTAAATCAGGATCAGAGATGATCAGGATCAAAATTATTCTAAGAAGATATTTTTTTTCTAAATGTCTTATTTAAAAAACAACAAATAAACTGTTTGCACCTGATTCTGTAAAAAGGAAAAAATTTCTCTACACCTCGACACAACCAATAAGTCATTAGTGACCAACCATCTGCAACCAACAGATACATGACAACAAATCAGGGACTTATTAATTTAACTGCAGGCTGTGTTTACACTGACAAGACATCAGACAAGAAATTTATAAATGTAAGTGGTCAAATATGTATACCTTGTTGAACCACCATTGTCTCTAGTATTAGTGAAACCTGTGGGCACCTGGGAAAATGCTGTGCATGTTGAAACCATTTTATTTTTTTGGCATTAAAACTTAGTTATACTGTACAAAAGACAATTTTGTGTGTGTTCTCTCTATAAGTAGTCATGGTTGTGCCGTTTCCATAGAGATGCAGGAGCCACAATGAATAAAAATGAAATAGGAGCTAAAAACATCCAGAAATTGCTCGAAGTTTAGAACAAAAAAAATGTCATTTAGAAACAAGAAAAGCACAAGAGTTCAGTACTTCACCAAGGTTGCTCAGTCATTGTATCATTTTCGATGGATGAAATGTTTAAGCAAAGTTGACCTTGAGCTGAGCACAGGCGTGTGTTATGCATGTGCATGTGGACCTAAATGTTACTTAAATATGTAGCGGGTGGTGGGAAGTGATGGGACTCGGAAACACCCCCACAATTTAATCAATTGTTCCTTGTATCATTTCCGATGGATAAGTTCTGATAAGTCTGCAGCGGTCAATTTATAGTAGGATCGCAATCATGTGATCGTCAGCAGGCAGCTGATGTAGTGTTCACTTGTTGTCATAATTACAGTGACACTGTGCCGCTATCTCACAATCCATCCATCCATCCATCCATTATCTATACACCGCTTAATCCTCACTAGGGTCGCGGGGGGGGCTGGAGCCTATCCCAGCTGACTCGGGCGAAGGCAGGGGACACCCTAGACAGGTCACCAGTCTGTCACAGGGCTACATACAAAGACAAACAATCACTCTCACATTCACACCTACGGGCAATTTAGAGTAATCAATTAACCTCAGCATATTTTTGGACTGTGGGAGGAAGCCGGAGTACCCGGAGAAAACCCACTCATGCACAAGGAGAACATGCAAACTCCATGCAGAAAGATCCCGGGAAAGCCGGGACGCGAACCAGGGATCTTCTCGCTGCAAGGCGAAAGTGCTAACCACTACGCCACTGTGCAGCCCCTATCTCACAATGATACAGAAATCTTTAACAAATCTGTGGATTCAGACTTTAAGACGCATCACTGCCAAAATCTGATCACTTGGTCCTTTTGTCATTTCTGACCTTCCCTGAAAATTTCATCCAAATCCGTCAATCCATTTTTGAGTAATGTTGCGCACAGACGGATTAACAGACGGACAGACAAACGTACGTCGATCATCACATAACTCCACCGCATTCCTTGGTGGAGTAAAAATGATTTGCACTTTAGTGTATTAAAGCAAAAGAAAATGCTTTTGCACAAGTAGAGAAATTCACTTTCTCTTTCCTGTTCTGTCAGTGAGCAAACCATTCACATACTGCAGTGATATAAGAGAAACTGGACACTTGACATTAAGTCCTCTGAACACAGCAGGGAGGCTCTGGTTTATGCGATAATGTGTCCTACTTTTTTATTGTGTCTTAATAGGACACATTAATAGCACACACTGTAATGGGATATTGACATTGTAGTGAAAGCTGCTTTCACTACAGAGAAGCACAGAGAAAACGTGACATGAAATTTTCTACAATCAAAGTCATACTAAACTGGCATAATCATATTACACAAGTCATCATACAAAGAATAATCAGGGAGCACATTTTACTGCAGGTTTTCATGGTATGCTGTTCCACTTCAAAGTTTACACAATAGACATCAATTTTTGCTCCAACTATGGAGTCCAGATGCAACCTCTGTGGTTTCTCTGCCTTTTGGCCATGGATCAAACCAGCTTTAAACACCATGCTGTCTAACTACCACACATGTCGTGACCTTGACCTCATGCATCGCAGCCAAGAAAAAAAAATCCTGTTTTCCCCCCTCTGAGCAACTTTGCATCGGCTACACTCTCAACTGTTTCTACCGCTCTGCCTCCCCCCCCTTCACTCTTCACTTCACAGCTGATATAATTTCTCAAATTAGTGCCCACTTAGTGAGGATTTTGACAGAGTTTGACGGGTTGGGAGAAGAAAGTCACCCGTCTTGTTACAAACCCACATTCTATCAAACACGTTGACTAATTAAAACAGCTTTGGCTTCTAATTCCCATGTCCTAATTAATCACAGCTCGTGTGATGCTTGGCTTGACCCAAACAATCACAAAAGCCAACCAAAACAGAAAAAGTCTGATATGCAGCCAAAAATAATACCAATAATGAGAAGCAGAAAAAAAGAATGCTGCATAACAAGAAAACTTGCAAACTTGCTTATTCGAATCTTAACTGGGCCTTTCTCCCAAATGTATTTAACAAGAAAACTGAAATCTGCAAAATATATTTTTAAAAACTTATGGTATTCTTAAAATGTATACATGTACATTTATATAAAAGAACTAATATGTATTTCTATTCAAATTTTAAACATGTTGGATGCATTTTAATGGAAACTGACACATAAAAATTGCAATTTAGCTTTTTAAACCTCAAACTTAAAGAAGATCAGTCTAGATGCTGATGCAAGTGGAATTCTATTGTTGCATCACCAAGTGATGAAGAGTTTTCAATCTAGTGCCTTTACAATAAAACAACTAAAGCAGTTGTGCAGGCATGGTTGTATATGCTGCAGGTTCATGGTGGGGTGGTTTGAGGGTAAATCTGTCTTTTGCCCAGCGCTGGCAGACACCATCATCCCAGGTCATGAGCAGCCATTGACCTTCCCACTTGTTGAGGAGCAGCGGGGAGGCTGCGGGCCAATTAAACAAGAGCGTACCGCCTGCTTCCAGTGAGCACAGAGCATCGAACAATTGCAGTTTAATAAAATGAATGTGGAGACAGGTGGGGGTTGCTACTAATGAGGGATGCAGACAGGGGAAACTCCAGGAGAAAGTATTGGCAGTGATGTGGGGGGGAAGGGTTGAGTCTGACTAAAAAGGACCCCAAACAAAATGTGTTTTGATGAAGGGCCCCTTTTTGTCCTGTCATGGCCTCTTTGCCCTGCTTTCATCACAGCCAGTGGAGGGAAGCAAATGGGGCATAATAAGAGCCTAACGATCAAGCACAGAGTGTGAAATTAGAAGAAACGTCTTCATTTTCACAGCTTTTTACCCCTGGCTCTTCACAGAGAGGGCTGTAAAAGGGTGGTCATGTGTTTTAAGTACAGCAGGTGGAGGCAACAGTGGTGCTGGATGTCAGGATAGATTAAATGGAGCGAATGAGCTGCCCTCAGATGATGATGGAAACAAAAATTACAGTTTATTGTGCCGAGATCCTGATACATTTAGCAAAATATTTCTTCTAGTTCCCTCTGTGGAAATCAACAGCTACGGGGCTAAGTACAATGAATACTGCATTGCTATAACATAAAATAAATAGATGTTTAAAAACAGAATCATCAAAGACATTTCTTAATAACCAAAGGCAAACGAAATATTATCAGCTCTGTGGCATTTGTGGAATAGTTTGGGTAATTTTTCAAAATTATTAGACATAACATCACTTCAAGGTAAACAACAAGTAAATAGCTTTCATGATATACAAGCTTCCTTCCTCAGAGAAACATACTGTGATGATGAAAATCCAACGGTGTGAAACAGAATGCCCGACTGGCTCCAAACAACAACAGCACACTGTTTTATGTTTTAATTGCTCTCGCTGGGGTCCTGAATCTAACAATCCTGGGTCAACTGGTGCAGGCAAATAATTACCTGTGTTTGCTTGAACCTGCTGGTTGTTACTCATCCATTTCTCTAAACACACAAAAACAAACAGTAGGAATCATCTGCATGTGATGACTCAAGTATACAAGCAGTTTTAAAGAAACCATCCCTGGGCCTTGAGGAGTGCTTAAGACTACCGTTCAAAAGTTTGGGGTCACACAGACAATTTCATGTTTTCCATGAAAACTCACACTTTTATTCATGTGCTAACATAATTGCACAAGGGTTTTCTAATCATCAATTAGTCTTTCAACACCATTAGCTAACACAATGTAGCATTAGAACACAGGAGTGATGGTTGCTGGAAATGTTCCTCTGTACCCCTATGGAGATATTCCATTAAAAACCAGTCGTTTCCAGCTAGAATAGACATTTTATCACATTAACAATGTCTAGACTGTATTTCTGAATAATTTAATGTTATCTTCATTGAAAAAAATGCATTTCTTTCAAAAATGAGGACATTTCTAAGTGACCCCAAACTTTTGAATGGTAGTGTAAATAATACCAAAAAGTAAACTGCTGCATTTACAGTCTGACTATTCCAATAGATTTAGAAAAATCTGAAATAAACAGTGCTATACAGTGTACTCCAAATCTGCCTGCTAAGAGTGCACATCTGCTGTTCAGATAAAGCATGTTGGATTACAGTTCGGTGAACTGCCATTGTACTGTTCCCAGAACAAATATCTGAACCCTTATCTTCCTGCCAATTGTTGTCAGGCCCTCTATACTTTGCTACCAAAACTACTTACAGATCCACTGACTGACCTGCTATACAGTCTGTGATTTATATTACCCCAGGGGAGCAATACTGAGAGACAATTGCCCTGCCCAGAAAGCAATCTGAAGTGAACAGATTGTGAAGGCTGGAATATGGCAGAGCTAGTAGAGACCACTATATGTCAACTGCTCCTCTCTTCCTCAGGAGTTAGATGCAGTGCTACAGTTCAGTGATGCTCACTGAGAATGAGGTTCAGAATCAATATCTCCTGAGCCATTTGAGGACAGACAAAAGAAAAGTTCAGCTGACCAGCAATCCATACGTCTCCACAACAGAAGATCTCTACTTTATTCGTAAAGCCAAGTGGAACGGGTTATAGACTGGAGTTACCCTACTGCTGAGATGATTCACCAAAGACAGCTTTTTGCTTCATTCAGAAGAGGTCTTATAACTGTTTAGATGCCTTTTAAAATTCAACTACAAGTAGATATTATGCAGAAGATACTTTGCACTACTTCTAATCTATATTTACATCTAATCAATTTAAATGAGATTTTAATCCACATTCATTCACAGTGAGCAAACACAATTCAGTGTAGTGCTCATATATCTTAGCTATTTGTATCAGCTTTAAAGGGATTAACATCAGCCACAACAACTTACACCAGTTAATCCTAAATGAAAACAATGTAAAACCTTGGTCCAGCGCTTGTATCTACGTTCAAGGACAGTGTGGTAATAAAACTGCTGCCAAGAGTCTCCAGAAAGATCCATGATTATTGATATGTCACCTGTTATGGTGGGACTGCTGAGCTCTTACAGTGTATCTAAACTGCAAGTAACATGATCAAGTTGTTACATTTCGCAATTTCCCTGCATATCTGCAGAACTGGGAAATCTTAGCCAACATGCAGATGGTCAACAAGTTTGCTGGCTAGAAAAAGATGACCACAAATACAGTCTTCATGCACACTGTTGTCAACTGCCAGTCAAATTTCTGATAAATAGCTTTGCCTGGCAAGCGCAAGTTGAAGACTTGTTGACGGTCATTACAATCATTCAAAGCTGTGTAAAGCTGTTATTTGGGAGATGAGATAAAGGATCAACCCCGAAAAGGACTGTATCTCATGCTGCACTGTTCCCCAAGGTCGGCTGTAATTTAAGAGGTTATTTTACAACTTTTAGATACTATTACTTGAAATTATATTTTTTAAAAGTAGTTCACTTTGTGACAGAAAATAGCTAAGCAATAAATACAACTTGTATAAAAGCATCAAGTGTTGTTGGAGATATGCACTACCGTTCAAAAGTTTGGAATCACCCAGACAATTTCATGTTTTCCACGAAAACTCACACTTTTATTCATGTACTAACATAATTGCACAAGGGTTTTCTAATTATCAACTAGCCTTTCACCACAATTAGCTAACACAATGTAGCATTAGAGCACATGGGTGATGGGTGCTGGAAATGTTCCTCTGTACCCCTATGGAGATATTCCATTAAAAATCAGCTGTTTCCAGCTAGAATAGTCATTTACCACATTAACAATGTCTAGACTGAATTCCTGATTAATTTAATGTGATCTTCATTGAAAAAACTGCTTTTCTTTCAAAATTAAGGACATTTCTAAGTGACCCTAAACTTCTGAACAGTAGTGTACATTGATACAACATTAAAACAACCTTCCTGTTACCTTGATTGAACTGAGATCTAGAGTATCTGGAGGCCTAGTCAACACCCTGACCTCTTTTTTATCCTCATCAGACCATTCCAGATGAATTTTTGCAGTGTGGCAATGCATATTATTCTGCTAAAAAAGGTCACTGCCATTAAGAAATACCGTTGCCTTGGAGGGATGCAAGCTTTGTGCAACAATGTTTAGGTAGGTGGTGCGTGTCAAAGTTACATCCAGAAGAATGCCAGGATCCAAGGTTTTCATGCAGAACATTGTTGAGAGCCCCACACTGCCTCCGCCTTACCTTTTTTCCATTGTGTATCCTGTTGCTGTACCTTCCCCAGGTAAACAATGTACAAGCACAAGTATGTAAAGGAAAATGTGATTCAAAAGAACAGAAATCTGTACTATGAAGAAGGATTTGGTGTTCCTTCCTTCTCCTGAGGTAACTTCTGGTATAACACTAGGCTTTCAGTATTCTGATGCTAGTTTACTTGTCTGGTACTTTGTCATGGAATTTTTTTGCTGAACAGCTAGCTTTCTCCGGAGGAGATTATGTTCAAAACCAGCAGATCAACACAATTTAGAAGCCGCCTTCTGACCAATCAATTTACTTGACAAATGGCATCACCATTCCTATAAAATCCTGTGGACCTCCATGTGGGGAGAGTGAGAGAGTTTCTTATGAGAACAGTTTTTAGAGCTGCAAGCAATTTCAAAGTAATTTCATTGATCTATAGGCCTTTGTATGGCAACATAATCCTAAAACAGACACTGATTGAAGCACTAAAGCCTTGTTCTTGTTGACCTTCTGAGATTTGCAAGTAAGCCTACTTACCAGTTTAAATTATGTTTTATATTTGTTCTTTACTTGTTCTCAACAGCGTACAACACTCTGCCATGGTTGCAGCTAAAAAAATGAGTAAAATTAACTGTCTTACAAACTACATGAACATGTCTGAGCAATACTAGACAATACACAACCGTAATTACAGTCACATCTACTCCTGCCATTATGATGGGGGACTGATATTGATAAGCCGATTAACATGCGCATTCCCACATTTGGCATTTGCCAGCTTCCCTTCCTGGCTTTGGCTCGAACAAATGTGTTGCTTTTAGGCTGGATTGAATTTTTAAATCTCACATATTTCTTAAGGATTATGTGTTCTTCCTGTGGAAAAATTAGCAGGCCTAAACATGTGCATTTCTGTGATTGGTCTGCTTGTGCCACCGCCCGTTTTATACATGGGTTGACTTGTCAAGTTGTTAACAAACATCATGTGACTACTTAGTGTGATTGCAGTTGTGAGGCTTAGTGAAGTCAGATAATGAAACATTATCCTGGGTATGTTGAACTTGCTTCATGGTGCATAGTACCCTGTCACTCTCCACGGTCCAGTTGTGACACTTTTGGCTGCTATAAAGGGTCAGTATGAGCACTCTGTCCAGTCTCCAGCTACACAGCCCCATACACAACAGGCTGTGATGAAGTGTGTGTTCTGACGTCTTTATCATAGTCAGCACTAAGATTTTCAGCAATTTGTGCCACAATACTTCATTTGTGGAGGTGGACCACACGGGGCAGTCATTCCTCCCCTCATCAATGGGCCTTAGGCGCACATGACTCAGTTGTCGGTTCACCAGTGGTCATTCCTTGGACCACTTTTGGCAGGTACTGACCACTGCATTATGAGAACAAGATGTGTCATTTTGGTTATGTGCCACCTCTGACTATCACACTGTGGTCCTTGTCAAAGTATCTCAGTCCCTTTGCTTGCTGCCTGATATACCCAACCCTTTGACAGGTGCCATTGTAACGAGAAAATCGATGTTATTCACTTCACCTGATCAGAGTAGCTGCACAAGACAAATATAGTTGGAAACAGGCTGTTTAACAACCCACAACTGGTCAGAGTCAAGTGTCACATCAGTCAAGCCGCAGTGTGAACATACTGCCAGAACACTCAAACATTTAACAGTTCCATTGTTTTGACATAACATCAACTGTATTTATCACGTCTTGTCATTACAATGTTTAAATTAACCTGAACCAGCTTCACGGTCCTGAGCCACATTATATCGCCGCTCTATCACTGACAGAACTAAATAAATTATTCACACAAAAGCAGGGAAAGAGACCCAATGGAAAACTCCGCAGGCTCAGTCGCCCCATTTGCAGTTGTGGGAAATCTGTCAGAGCAAGAGTGCCTTCCCTAGAGGGACAGAGGACAAATGACACCCACTCTCCTCATTCAATTACTACGAGAGAGGCCATGGGAGCCAAATGCTGCAGGAGAGCGGGCTTCACAGAGGGGAGAGACTCACCCACACACCAACTTAAGTAGAACTGTCTGCTGCAGTCAGCTTCAATTACCACTGTCCACTACTAATGCACAACATGTGAAACTAGAAGAACAATCCCGTCTTTTACCCCCATTCCGCAAAGCTACATGTGGATAGTGTTTGAGTATTTCTCTGCATAATTCCTAAAATATAATTTCACAGGCTTTAATTGTGAATCAGAGCTAAACAGTGGCCACTTTAAACTCCAGTGACCCAGTAAGCAACAAATTACTTCTAAAAAAAAAGAAGAGAATTTATGTTGAAAAAGTAAGCTTATTGGTTTGCCACACATGTCCACAGTTACACATGAACAACCACAATCGCATTCAAAAGGAATTGTAACACAATACACAGTATCCTTGTTGAATAACAAGTGCCTGACTTGTTTCACAAACATTTTGCAAAATGCACTACATATATTGCCTTCCTGCAAAAGGCTGCTGTGCAGTGTGTCCCTAAGCGACACTAGATATATCCTGGTACAGCCCCATATTATGACACATCCATAATGATAACCTAACCCACACACACACCACCTCATTATGTTCTCTGCCTATGCAGGAGACCTCAGTTTTCCTTCCACAGTAGCTGCGTACACTCCCTCCAGCCATAAGTCTATTTCTAAATGGCTGCTGTTGTCTGTACTTCAGCGTAGTAATGAACGGGTCAGGAGGTCTGACCTGATGTTCACACGTCTCTCAGCTCCACTTGAGAGGAAAACATTGGCCACTTAACCCTGCTCTTCTAGCCAGCTATACATTATGTCCATGTCACATAGCAGATTTTTAATGGGTCAAGATCTCTGGGTAACTATCTTTGCAACAGACATTTGAATAAAAAAACAAATGTAAATTAGGAGTTGTTTTTTCCCTCTTAAACTACTCTATTTTAATGTATTCTACAAGTCAATATATGTAAAACCAAAATGTAAACTTGTAGTGGAACAATGTCAGATATTTATACTATTAGCATTATTATGGTGGGCTCTGTATATGTGTTTACACTGGGCACATCTCGCTTTGAAAAGTGTGTATTTGAAACAACTGTGTGCTGACTACACCAGGTTTCTTGTGTGGGTGGAGCGAAGCACGAGAAACGAGCGCTTTATTATCAGAATCTGAGAATCTAAGGAGATTAGTCCGAACTGCTTTAGGCTAAATTCCGGTTTGGTAAATATTACATAGATTCCCTGTGTTCTTGGCAGTACTATCAAGAATAATGAAGACGTCTGGCGCAGGGACAACAAATGTTTGACTGTCATTTTCCATAATTAAAAGGAAGAATGGCCCGGCTATACACGGAGAGGGTCATAAAACCTGATTTACACTTGGTGAAGTGTATTATCCTTTCACACAAATCACTTCCAAAAACCCACTAGGAAGATGATTTTACAGCTATATTTGAAGGAACTTCTTGCAATCATGATGTGACAGGCATTATTCAAATATCCTGTAAAATAAGAGTAGAATAACACCAACTGCCATAACATTTCTGACTTAATATCACGCTGTTACTTGTTTGCCTTTCCACTGTGTCGCAATGTATCACATGCCAAGTTAGGATATATTTCATGAAGCTCCACAGAGTAGTGAAAGCCAACTGCTGGTGCGGCGCTCTGCTGGATGTTACTGATCCACTAGCTAAGCCCATGAAGCCATGCATATATGTGTGTAAGACAATAGCTTCTGTAAAGCACCTCTTGCTGTTATATTGAGAGGGAGAGCAAGCTCTGGTTCCACACCTGTTGCCCTGGGCCACAAGGGACAAACTATCTCCATTAGACTCATTCTTTGCTTTCCATTTGACTTGGCTTTTGACAAGCTTGGTCAGATCATCATAAAACTTCAGTGCCCACGCTGATAAGGCCAACCTATACCTGACTAAATCCAGCGGCTTAGGGACTTTGCATTTCATTGCTCTCTGAGAGCAGGATATATCATAGCTACATATGGAGGTTTTTATAAGGACCATGGAATTATCTGAGGTCAAAAGCAGAAAATAAAAGCCCACATTCAAAATTCCTCATAGATAAGCCATTCAGTAAAATTGAATGTGAAGCTATTTGATTTGGAAGAGAAAACAGGCACAGAATCAGTCAGTGAACCACATGTTACTGGAACAGACATGATGCTTGAAGAGCTTAAAGGTCTTTAGCTTGATGTTTAGACTCTAATTTTATCTAATTTTGACCAGAGTGAACATTGTCGGTACGCAAAACAGTATGCAACGGTGATCTTTTTCATGTTACCTCAAGTGTTCGAGTTCTTAATTCTGAGGTTTCCACTTGACATTAAATCTGATTCTGAGAAAAAAGTTAAATGAATGTTTTGCTGATTCTAACATTTTCTAAAGATGAAAGGAAGATGTGAAGTAAACTGTCTTTGGAGTGTGTCTTAGCTCTCCTGGTGCAGATTAAATCCAGTCCTGGCAAGAGAAAAAGAAAAACCAAGCATCTTTGTGCTTTGGTATTGACCGTACAAATTAGCAAGGAGGAGACAATGTGGCCTCAGGCTGGGAGGAATGAAGTTGTCCTAAATTTTTGCTGAACAGCTTTGAAGTTGTATCCTGAAACCATTGAAGGTCAGCTCTCTCTTTGCTGCCATTTTCTGCTTCTTTTTTCAGTGTAAAAAGACACAGCATGATGGAGTATAATTCAAACCATCTTTAATACAGACCACAGAAGCATAAATAATTGAATAAAATCGGCAGCGGTTTTCTGAAATGCACCAGCAAATAAGTCTACACCGTCTTTTTTCTCTCCGTCTCTCTCTTTTCTGGACACATTCTAAGAAGTCTAAATCTTGTGGTGGAGAAAAAAAGTCAAGGAGACTGAGACTCTGGGTTTGGCTGCTCTAAGTGGGCCTGGCTCGCATGTGGCCAGGAGGAACCAATGCCCTGGCAAACCATGTGGAAATACTGCGCATCAAACACCAACAAGGCCCATATAACACATTGCTTCCAGTCTGGCATAAGAACACACATATTTAGCTTTAAGATTAAGATTCTTCAGTCGTGACATGTTTGCCTTGAACTGGAAAGTTGGGGAAAACAATGAAAATTGGGCTAATTAGGAAAAGTAAAAATGTATGAACCAACACAAAGTTCTCTTCTTCAAACATCTGTTTATAAGACAAAAAAAGTTGTATTGAGATTATTTCATCCTCAGTCAGTAGACCTCTTTTCTTGTGTTTTTTAGAGGAATAATTTAGGATACACTGGGGATCTGGCTGCTCACTGATCTTTGACCTTAAAGTGCCAAACCAAAACATTGGCTGAAAAAAAAGTTATCATGGGGGACTGAGCATCATTAACTCCACTTTTACAATTATCACGCCTATACACCTTATCTTTGTCACAATGAAAATGGCGTAAAATTACTTACAAATATATCATTACTGAAATAATAACTTGATTAAACTTCCACTGTCAGACTGTATTGAAAGTAGAGCGGGTCACTTACACTGTTGTCACTCGACCCTGACACAGGGTAGACCGTCCAGCCGAGCTCCGCCGTGGCTGTGGTGGAGTCCATGAGCGTCTCTGTGGAGAGACGTAAGGAGAGATGGTGGTCAGATAATCTCCTGACAACATGAAAATGTTGCTGTGGTTAAATAAAATCACTTGAGCAATATGAACATTTTGGTAGGTGTCAGACATGTCAGAAAATAGCACAAAATCTACTAAACACTTCTTAATATTTCTGAATAACAAAAAAGGGTTGTTAACAGGTTTCAGTAATCTTGTTTTTCTGCAAAGGCAAGAGCAGATTGAAATCAACACAACTGTAAAGCTATTAGCATATAGTGTTGTAATTAGTGCACTTCAGATATATGTTAACTAGAAAGGCAAACATTTTTGAAGGAATGCGACGGCATTATGTGACGATCAGTGTACATTTGTCTGTCTGTCTGTCTGTTAGCAACATTACTCAAAAACGGAATAACGGATTTGGATGAAATTTTCAGGGAAGGTCAGAAATGACACAAGGACCAAGTGATTCAATTTTGGCAATGATGCAGCTAATAGTCTGGATCCACAGATTTTTCAAGTTTTCTGTATCATTGCAAGATAGTGGCACAGCGCCACTGTAACTATGACAACAAGTGAACACTACATCAGCTGCCCGACGATCCCATGATTGCGATCTTACTACAAATCGACCACTGCAGATTTTTCCATTGGAAATGATACAAGGTATAATTGATTAAATTGTGGGTGTGTTTCTGAGTCCCATCACTTCCCGCCACATGCTACATATTTAGGTCACACGATTCGGTATCTGTACATAACAGACACATGCATAACACACGCTTGTGCTCAGCGCAAGGTCATTTTGTTTGTGGGTACATCTATATTAAATGGCCACATTATAGGTTGCCATGATTTCGGATCATCAATAACTTGTGAACAAATGCTACATTTCTGACAATGTCATATAGGGGAATGAACAGCCTTGGTGGACTACTGCACTCTCTCAGTGCTTTTTTAGTTGATTATTTGGTACTGATTGATGCTTTTGCTGCTTTTTAAAAATATTTTGTTTACATGAAATTTTTGAGGTTTGTATTGTTACTTAGACAAAACTAGAAATTAAGAACAAATGCTTGGCTCTGGAAATTTTAAATTGATTATTTTTTTTCCAGCCAGTATTGTCTTATCACACATAAATCAGGATCTGTGTATATGTTGTCTGATTACTTTCTTTTGACAGAACATGATGCAGAGAAAAATTGTTGCGATCCGTGAGAAATAGTGTCATCATGTAGTTTGTTCAGCAGAGAGGCTCAAACTTTGCAATACTCAGCACCGTTTGCAACACGTAGCAGAGTACGTTTCACAGTTGAGCAGGCAGTGCTCAAGAGTCAGATAGCGTCTTCATAGCAAGTTGCTAACTAGTTTGTGAAATACACATCTGGAAAGCTGATAACAAATCATGCTATTATTTTTCCTTTTAAATATGCAAAAATCATAGGTATCTGCCTCAGCCACAAAAATCCAGCATTGCTTGAGTGCTATATTTTACATATTAAAGAATTAATTGAAAAATAATAATTGAGAAACACTGCTGGATGGATTACTGCTGGTTTGCTGGGCAGAACTATGCCATCATCTATATGAGTCTGTGGGGAAAACAACCGGCTGGAAAACCAAATCTCCCTGGTACGGAGGAGGGGCCACCCTATATGCCGTGGATTAACTTGTGGAAAGAAACACCTCTGGTAATTGGGGTCAAAGAGAATGTGCCTCCTGTCTGTCATGAAGTCCTCTGTGGCACACATTCCACCAGCCTGGCCCAACTGTCTGTCATATGCTCACTGAGCCATTCATACTGTCACCTTCTTTGCCTCTTTTCCTTAATCTCTGTGCCCATGCCCTGCCTGCTTTTCCACCCACCACTTCCTCTCAGCTCTGCCACTCTCTGCATGTAACAGAGGGCAGGTCTAATGAATTTCTGCTGCTGATTAGGCCTGTGTCAGTCGTGTACTCCAGTGTTGAGCTGTAGCAGATGGAGAGACCATTCATCAGGTTCAAGGCGTCAGCTGCAACTCCAAAATGCCACAGAGGGATTTAGAAACCCCCTCGACAAACATGGCTACTAAGCTAAGTCACAGCCAGCGAGAGTAATACAGGTCCGGTAGACAACTGCACGCTGTGTCTCTTCATTAATATTGTGATATGGGCTGCCTGAACTTGTGCTAATAGTGTGGGTTAATTGAAAGTAGATCCTAGTGAGGAAATAAAACAGAGTCCATAAAATCAGATATAATGTAAAATTACTCTTTGTAGGTACGAGCGAACAAAATCAAAGACAGAGGATCTGAAGTTATATCTTGCAGGATTTTGTTTAATGTTCTCTACGTACTCAGCTCTGTACCAGCTTGCAGGATATTTTAGAGACTTCCAGTTGTTTCATAACCCTGGACTTCCTCTGATTTATATTCCAGCGAAAGCCACAGCTTTTAATTAACAGGCTCTACACTCGTTGGTTTATTTCAGGGGCTTTTGCTGACTTTCAGCAACTCACCAGCACTCACAAGACATAATACTAGATTTCACATCCTATTCAGTTATCACAAAGCCCAAATCGTATAATTAGGCAGATGAGACTGCAATTGAGCAGCTATTGATAACCTTGTGTGTGACTCTGAGCCGAGCAGTCTACATGGGTGTTAGGCAGTGAAATGGTAATTATCCCCCATAATGATAACGATAATTAGTAGAGGAGCAAAGTGAGAATAATAAACCCCCTCTGTGGTGGTTTAGGGAGTGGTGTAGGGGAACAGGGAGCACATTTCCCCAGGAATGTTAACACAGACTGTGTGACACGCCATCCTCTCCCCTGACCTCCTTTTCTCTTTTTCTGTCTGTAGCCAAACATTCTCATTGTTTCTTCATTCCCTTTACACTTACTACCGTCTTGCTCCTTCTCACGTCTTTCTCTTCCTCCTCTCCCTTCCCTTCCACTCTCTCCTGCTATCGGTGGCCCACATGCTGGACAAGTAACGCCTCACCCTGAAAGACTGATCACTTCTCTTCCTCCTGCTGTCTACACTTCAGTCCTGGCAGCCACACCGATTCATTACCTCCCCTGGAGCAGAGCGGCACACAGCTCAGCCACTCGCTCCTTCTCGGTCTGAACCTCCAGCCGTGGCAGAGCACGGCGGCTCAGCAAGACGTGCTGGCTATTAATCAGGAGGAAGACATGGTACAGAAGTTCCTGGCTGAATCCAACCATGGGAATCGCTTGGTTTTTGTTTTTTCTTTTTTTTTGTTCTCATGCCACTTGTGTACAATATGAGGATATAGAATTTTGTCAGGCATGGGAAAGGCAAGTGTTGTCATCTAAGAAAGAATGTGTTGACATGAAGTTACCATTTGTCCCAGCGGTTGCCTCTACTGTGAATATGGGTTAGGTACAATGAACACGATGTACTGTGAATAAAGAGGTGCAGACCTGAGAGGACTGTCAACACGCTAATACTCACAAAAAAAGTGGCCACAAAGAAGCAAATATTCTTCAGGCACTCTTTTTGGCAGAGCACAGAGAAAAATTATATTAAAGGACTTTAATTAGTTGGGTAATAAGATTTAAAATGCCTCACGGACTTTGCAGGATTTCTATTTGGGATTTTTTTTTTTTAAAGGCAAAAAACACATGATGTTCTAAATTAAACTGGGACTCTAGAGTACCAGGTGTAACTTGACTGTCAACCAAACCAATTAGGATGTATCAATCAAGGCATATTTATTTAAAACTGGTGCTTTAAACTAATATACCAGACTAAATAACAGCTTTTAATAAAAACATTTACCTTTCCTGTGCCAAAGACAGAGGAACATTTCTTTTTTTCTGAGAACTTTTTGCAGCTTCAAGAACACTTCAAAGTGAACTTTTCCCATTTGAAACTGATTAAGCACTTGGCTTGTGCATTTTTTTTTTGTATTTGGACGACTTACAAGTCTGTTTTTTTCTCACTGTGTGTCTGGATAAAATTTTAGAACTTGCAGATTTGTCTTAGGACTCATTATGTCCAGATTTTAATATTCAGAAAAAAGAACATTCTAAAAAAACAAAAACAAAATGTAAAAAAAGCACATTGTCTCTACAATTGCTTTACATTTTCAAGCCAACTTTGCCATAACAGCTATGCTTAGTGTCTTCTTTCAAAAGAAGTACAACCTTTGACCTCATTGTCCTTATTCCAAAACATGTGGCTATTTTGCAATATACTCCACAACACTGGAAACTACTATGTTCACGTTTTGACAACAACTGATTAAAAAAAGATTCTCACACTTGCAGTTCGCTCAAGCTCAATTCAGAGTGTAATGTCTGATGCTGTGCATTTTGTAATGTAATGAATTTGTACAACAGCAGACTGTGGTGTTCAGACAGACACATCTAGGGCTCCAAGATCTGATGACAAATTGCAGCCTCTCAGTTTCCCACTTACAGCGGTAAGCATCTTTGCATTATTTGTGTGGCAGTGGAGTGATGCATAAAAGTGTCTTAACTGTTGGGAGCTCTTGGGAAAATAGCCTCCACGTTGGCAGCCAGGACAGTAGCAGTACGTCACTTTCTGCATGACCAAAGAGGTGTTTTTAAATATGAAACATTAATGTGCCAGCCTACTATATTTCTAAAATTACACAGAATATTAACAATGTGACAATAAATAATTAAAGCTTGGATGTCTGTTTTTTCTTTTTTTAAACTTGATACCCTCAACTGTGGAGGGGGCTATGAATATGCAATGAGACCTAGGAGTCTAAGAAAAGCCTACTAGGCTGAGAGTGCTTCCTCCAACACTTCCTGAGACTAAGGAGAGTTTAGTGCTGATCTGAGAGAGCTCTCAAGTGAGAGGCTGTCTGAAGTGACAGGCGGAGAGAGTGGAGGGGGGCCGCGGTACTATAACAACACTCTTCTTCTCTGAGAGGGGTCAATGCTGCATCTCAGCTTTCTAAAGAAAGCAGCAGCATTTTCAATGAGGGATACAGAGAAGAGCTGTTCACAGAAAAGACATTTCAGCTCAAACAACCACAACGAGGAAATAAACATTTTGCACACGCAAACACACACAGAATTCACATTGAAAGTTATCTATGAGCCATTGTGTTCAAGCACTAGTAAATGAGATCCACAAGGGATACCAAGAGTATCTCTGCACAACATTAAAATGTGTATCCTGCATTTCAAATCACTTACTGTGTGTAAAATCTATTCATCCATTTACCCTCTCTGTACAAAGAACTGTTTACTTGTATGTCTATTATTCCTTTTTTCCTACCAGCATGTTTCTTAACATTTGCAGCTTGTTGGTTTACAATGGTGGCTGACCATTCAGGCTTTGGCTAATAACCACTGAAATCAACGTTTGACAGATGGATGACCAATTATTTGGAAGAGACATACAGAATCTTGCAGTCTGAGTGATAGATGCCTCTACTGCCATGAGTAATCCTGTACACCTGTCCACAGGGTGGGCGATGCAACCAGTACAGCGTTCAAGCAAACAGTCATTTTTTGGCTGCGAGTTACAAGTACATACATGCTGGTACATGCTTGTATCATTCTATAGTGAGATATCTCTCCTTGGCTTTCTCTTCTCAGCATGAAGAACCCAATTTGACAAATTGCTTTGCAACATATTGCATCAGAGTTAAGGTTTAAACCTTGCATATAAATGACTTCGACATGCTAGCTCAAACCAGAATCAAAGCGAATACACTGATTTCCTAACAAACTAGCCCATATTTAGGTTCGATGGTTTAATGAGGTTATTTTGAAGAAGCAATTGACCTCCAAAGCAGCGTGAAGCCGCTTAGAGGCATAACTTCTTTTTATCTTTCTTGCCAGCGGAGCTCTAGTCTCTGCTCCCCATGGAATAAATCCCTCAACATTCAATTTAAAATCGACATAAACCACATATGGTGCTTTCTATTGCTGTGATAATGTGAGCTAACAGAGCTAAAGAGCAGCTAAACATTCTTCCCATAAAAGACATGCTGTGTAAAGTTCAGTTTAACCACTGCTAAAGGGCGCATGTGCATTTACTTGTATTTCAACGAACACCTGAAACCACAACATTTGATGGCAAATGTGGGAAGATTGCAGTATGGACTGCAGTTGTTGAGTAACATGAGCAAGCTGTTCATTGTGCTAAAAACAGAATCATATATAGTGGTCCAGCAAGGAAATCTGCCCAGATTAAGGAGAAAGGCAATGATACACCCCTGAGGGAGCGAGTGCAAGTGCAGAGACGTGATTCATAGCTTTAATGATGGACAGGGCTACTGTATGGCCAGTTGGAAATAATAACAGTCTGTTTCATTTAGAGGGAAAAGTGGAAAGAGCCCCTGGTCCAGAGCAACTCAGCTCAACTTATCTGTCAGCGCAAGCTGGGCCCATTAGGGTACAGTAGAGCTCCCACCACTGTCACATAACAGCTTATCCCTGTGTGTTAAATGAATTCTTAATCCCATTTTTATAATGAAACAGGTTTTGTGGACCATGTGGTATTGACCCATACCCAACAAGTACAGCTTTCTTTCCTCCTTCTTCAAACGTCAAAGGAAAAAAGGCATGCAGCCCTGGGTATCCAGGTGTGTCATTGGTGAGACAGCACATCAGGGAGATTTATGCAGTGTGGAGGTTACTATTGAGTCCTGAAAAGGCAAGTTCGGAGTTGGAATGATGATGTAGGTGTTTTGAGGAGCACTGAAGTAGGGCTCAAAGTTCAGACCCCCCTCCTCAAGGTTGCAGAGTGCTCTGTTTTCAAGGCAAAGAAAGATGAGGGAGGAAGCTGGGTAGTTGATTTTAGCAGAGTATGGTGCAGTATGAAATATAGTACTACACACACAAACATGAACACACAGAAAGCAGAGCACTCTCAGAGCACCAACTGTTGACAGTATGATACAGCATGGCATTCCCAGGGGCCTCAAGCAGGATGTACGACAGTAATCCCTACACAGCCAAGCTGTGTTATCAGTCAGTGTAACTGAACTTGTCAGCAAGGCCAAGGGGCAATACCCGAAAACAAATGTAAGAGACGCAAAAACTACAGTTTGATGTAAGACTTTAACACCGTTAGGTCCTCCAACAAAACTGTAACTACCCTCAACTAACGTGGCATATCCCAGTGCTTTCTTTTGTTTTTCTGACGATGGAATACAGTGTCATCTCATTTGGTGTCCAGTAACTAGATATTATATGGCTTGCTACAGCTTTCAACATATAATGTCTTTTTTTTTTTTGGACCTATTCGTTTGCGGAGAACTTTGAGTAGGAAAAATAGTACTGTTACCATCTAAATCATCTTCTCCTTACTCATGGCAAGAAAGTAAAATGGCAGAAAAGGAAAAAGATGATATCTATATCTTATTTTCAAAATGTATGCATTAGTCAGATTTTTAAAAAAATATTCTTTCTTCATCTTGCAATTGAAAATTTGGAGGTTGTACCACATTCAAGGTCTAAATCATCATGTATTAATAGCAGCAGGTTTTCTTTTTGAGCAGAGTACTCATGTAACACAGTTTCTTACAGGGAGTGTTGCATTGTGGGTTTTTTATGTTCCAAGACTACCAAGTTTTCTTTGTTAATTTATAGTGTGTGTTTCAGAATTAGTCAACGCTAGTAGTCTAGGGATGACTAATTACAATAAGCACCAGGGTGTATACTGAGATCATAGCTTTTCCTACCATGCAGCAAGAGGTGTCTTCATTATTAGCAACACCTGGAGGTGCATCATTAGTCTAGTCTGACTACTAAAATAGTTTAATTCTGAATGACACCATTTTTCATGGCAGAGACATCAACCTCAGCAATAAATGGCAGTCACCTGGCCAATCACAAGCTGTGTGAAAGAAACCTGGCTAATAACACAGGCTTGAGGATTTATAAGTTCACTTTCCATATTTTCCAAATCCCTGACAACCCAATGAGACCTGTTTAACAGATCAGTACATTTGAAATTTTGCAGTGGAAAATTCTGTAAAAGAGGGTCCCACATTTTTTATGAGCGGCAGCTGAAGAGAACATGCATATGACTCAAAAAAGAGGCCGCACAAGTGACATTCATCTATCCATCCAACCATTTTGAGTATTGTATGAGCACGGATGCTCACTGAAGAGTACAGTTGAAATACCTGCAGCAAAGTTAAACAGGGATGCACAAATCACTTTTCATCAAAGTGACAGCTTCTCAAATACCACTACTAATTGACTTGATGGAAATAATCATCACACGCCTCCCACGCCTTGCCTACAAGCCATTAGGTAAAAGTGGATGATTAAAAAATGTACAAAGCTCATGCAAGAACATGAAGCAATCCTTTATTAACAAATGTGTGGTCCCTGGTTTCACATGAGGGATTTCGTTCCTTCTCTCCCCGTCTCTCCTAATTTTTTCATTTTCCTAGAGGCCTTGTAGGAGCCGTACGACAATGATACGTTTGTATTAGTCCAACAGACAAGACGTTCCCCCCAGCTTCAAATATACTCAACTCAAAATGTGTGAGCAAAGGGACCAATTTCCCCTCCTAATTTGTCCTACATGAGATGGTGTCTGTGGTAGTCGGGGGAGCAGCTATCTCCATGCCAACCATTTTGATTGGCAGCTCTGGGAAATCGTGGGGTTGTAGAGCAGAGTGGGTGACAAAAGCTAGAGAGATATGATGCAAGAAAGTGCGCTTTGGAGATTGAAACACACAGACACCCCAAAAGTTCAACTTTGGGTTGATATGTCTGTGCAAATTTGTGTGAAAGACGGGTACCTCTGCTTATTGTGGCAGCCTGTCCTCGTTTAGCTGATAAAAGGATTCCACCGTGTATTATGAGCCAAGTCAGGTCATTAAAGTCTGACAAACCAATCTAGTTTATGACCTATTCTACATCCTTTTAAAGACCCTCTCATCCTCTGAAAAATCCTTTAAACCAGTTGTAAATTCCTGTGCAGAGTCGCTGGTCCTTATCATTTGAAGTTTGGTGATAAGGATCAGAGTTGCATTTTGGTCAAAGAGGAATAAAATTCATTGAACAATACATCCATTAGTGTTTAAGTCTGACAGTGAGCACCTATCTGTTTAGAATTTTAAATCTGAGACCTCTGTACCAAAGACAGTCAACCAGTTCTCTAAACTTAGCTGTTTTTGATGCCATTAAATCTCAACTTTGAAATATTCTACTTGAGCCAGACTTGCACGTTCAGCCTTTCAAAACCTGATTTTCATTGACTCTGTCTGAGACATATTAAAACCGTTCAAACATTTACCAACACCCTGCTGTTGCACAGACCACAGCATGAGCTTGACAAATTTGTTTTGTATGCCATATATCAAACAAATCTATCTAAAAAAAAGCCCCTTACACACCGTGCTGTCTCTTTTTTTGCCGCAGATTTAGTTTCTGGGTCAAGTACTAAGGGATTCAGTACACGGATTCTTCCTTGTGTTTAATGATAAATGTGACTTGTCTGGAGCTCTAAATGTTTCAAAAAAATTTTAATTAATAAGTAGCTTTTTTGTGCCGCAAAACTGTCTGCATTTTGTTTCAGGCTAAGTTCTGATTACAGGCAATCAAAGATGCAAACAAGGAACCCTCACTGTACTTGTGAAGAAATGTTGCTCTGAAATAATCAGTTTTCAGGGAATCAAGCTGTAATAGATTTTACGACACCTACACCAACAGAGTCTGGAAACACAGCAACACTTTTAATCAGCTCCAGTAATAAATCAGATTCCTGTGCCTCTCTTTTGAAAGCTCATGTACTGTATGCTATTGACAGAACAGTTAAAGGAGTGACCTTGCTCTTTGTACACTTTCTCTCATCCACATAAACATTCTAACAGTTTGACACATCTCTATTCATACACACCTCTGTGTATTAGCAGAGCATTTTAAAGAGCACATATTGGTAACTTTGTGACTGTTGGAATATGAAGACCTACCTCGAACCAAACTGATTTTAGTTAGTTTTTGTTTTGTTACAGGAGCTTTTTCCAGGAACTCAAAACGCTTTACAGGATTTAATTTCAACATTCTGGCCTTGAGAATAAATGGTTGAATAAAACAAATACAGTAAAAACATGTTAACAATTGCATGAGTTCTATCGCTACTATAGTAAAATCAAAGTTGAAATATTGATGTCTTTTCTGACTATTTACCTGTTTTACAACTGCAAAAACTCAAGTCTAAAGTACATACTACTTTAAATACTCTACAATATCAGAAAATATGAGGATAGCATAAATATTATTTGTCATCATTTAATTCTTTAGGTTGACAGACGAAAAGAAAAGCTGGCATGCTACCATCAAAAATTCAACATGTTCAAGTACATCTGTAAATGAACTGGCAGCAGCTATACTCATCTGTTGAAAGAGTTCATTTATCATATGAGCAGTGAGTATCCTTGGAATGCTTTCTGTTAAATTAAACTGGCAATGCATGTGATTGACAGGACTTCTGTAAAAAGACACCTTGGAAACAACAAATAAGTCAAATGAACTGTGACTAGAATTATGGCTTCATGGTTCTATGTCTCTGCCAACCCGTCAAGTTGCAGCTCGGTCTACCCAGTCTTATATGATATATGTAGTGAAGTGTGTGTAACTTTATTCAGAAAAACAAAAAAAGAAGTCAAATTCCTTCCATGTATTCACATGCTGGGCCAATAAAAGTGATTCTGACAGAACACAACATTTTTTTTGTGACAGCAGGCAATGCTTCACATATGGTTCAGCTGAACAACCTCTAAAACATGGGTGATGCACAGATATCTTCACCCTCACCAGTTTAAAGGTACCTGATGTTAGAAATATGGTCGCAAATGTAGTACATGGTAACCATCTCCCCTTCTGTTTCTGCACTGAATAAATGCCAGAAAAAATATTTTTGCAGAGCATTATGATTTCAAAGCAAAGTTGATCTTTGACCTGTTGGATAGAAAATAGAGTCGCGTCATCATTTTATCCCATTTGTGTGAAATTTGGCCATAATTACCATATAAGCTCTACAGTCATGACCTGTGACCTCTGATCACCAAATTCTAATCACTTCATCGCTGAGTCCAAGTAAATGTTTGCGTCAGATGTAATGAAATCCCCTCCAGGCATTCCAGATATATCTTGTTCACAAGAACTTGATGGATGTGAGGTCACAGAGACCTTGACCACCAAACTCCAATCAATTCATTCCTGACTCCAAGTGAATATTTGTGCCGCATTTGAGGAAACTCCTTTAAAGCAAGAGATATAATGGAGGGATAACCAAAAAAAATCCCTCTTATTATTTCTCTGCAGAGAAACGTAGGCATAATAACAAGCCACCACCCTTAAAGAAATTACTCATTCATCCATATCTGCTTAGAGGACGCTATTTATATCCAAATGACTAGTTTTCTGTTTTGCTTCCAGGTACAACGCTTCATACCCATGTGTCATGTGGAGGAATTTCAACAACGTTATTGATGTGTGAGAGGTCAAACTAGGAGAGCTGATATCTTGCCAGTCAATACAGCTTGTCTGCCAAGAAAGTCATCAGATCAGAGTTGTTTCTCTGTCTGGGCAGATAGTGCAGCCTCTCACCCCCACTCCTTTACACACATACATACAAAACACACACACACACACACACACACACACACCAGCCAATCCACCTCCCAGACCTCAGGCTTGCTAATCAATGGCGTAGTGCACTTAGCCAATATATTTTCTCACTTCTTCTTCTTCTCTTGATGTTAGGGGAAGAATAATACTTAAGACAAGAGGCCTTAAATAATGTGGGTGTGTGTGTGTGTATGTGTGTGCATTAAAAAGCAATGAGACAGGTGCAGGAAAGAGGAGATATTGTATACGGTGAAAAAGGGAGGATGGAGGTAAAGGTGTAATAATGCATATTAATGTGCACCGTTATGTGTATTTTACAGCACCTGCAGCCATGTAGGAATGGTAAAAGAGGAGTCATGATTTATACTCATTTAGCACAGACAACCCTGTCTGGACTCTTCTCCTTATTTATATCTCCATCTCTTCTCCCCTCCACCTGCTTTAACTCTCCCCTCACTCCTCCTCCTCTCTTTCCTTCCTGTTTCCTGCAACCCACCTCCTCTCGCCTCCTTCATCTAATCTCCATTCTGGCTCATATATAGTTTCCTCCCTTCCTCCACCTGACTATGCTTTATTGCGTCCACAATAGATACCCCATTTTCAGCTCTAATCCCCTATACTCTTTGACCCAAAGAGGAGGCAATTGTACCTCCTAACAGCTGTTTAACTCTAACCACCACTTCTTTCCCTGATGGAGACCACACATTTCATGGCAGTAAGAGGCAGTGGGATCACACGGGAGGTAAGGCATATTGGTGGATTCCAGGCCCGTGAGCTAGCTCCTCTCACTCTCCAGCTTTGGAAGAGTTATGATGGGGTCACAACCCCCCTAGAGGTCTATAAAGCAGAGATTGGGAGGTAGTGGAAGGCAGTACTTCAGCCATATGCCTGCCTGCTTCACTGCTGGGACCATTACTGCATCCAATCACATGGACACACTGCAACAACAGGCCACAGAATAACCCAAATATAACTTACAGTACAGGCACCCCCAAAGCCCCTGCAATCAACATCCTCTTAATCAACGGCTGCACGGCACAATGGAAATTGTGTAGACCAACCATTAGTGCACCTTAAGGATTTACTGTTAGTCAAACTAACATACACTGGACGATATTGGATAGCAGTGAAGCACAAACACAGAGCTAATGGTTTCATGGTGGTCAGCTGTGAAGCAAGACAGGAACCAAATAAGAGCAGGGGAGAGAAAAGTAGAAAGAGAGGGAAAAGATGGAGGCAATTTAGGTAAAACAGGACAGCACTGGCTTGGAGTGTTTATGTGAAGGAAAAAACACCAGACTCATTTTTATGACCTTTGTCAGTCCTCACCGCGTGCACCCTTCATCTCAAATCAGGGCCATCCAGAGTAAATTACATTGCTTAAAGTGGATTGTTAAAGAAATTTAAAGTCTCAACAGGCACAACGAGGTCATCTAGCATTTTATAAAAAGTGCCAACAAGGTAAATTACTGTGTGCACAAGAACACAATGATAAATTTTATGGATTGTTTTAAATTATGATAATTAACTTGAGTCCTTGTTTAGCAAAATCATAATACTTTTACAAGCAGACTCGTCAATATTTTATAGATAAGACACTGGGCACTGTGTCTTTGAGAATTTGTCATACAGACACAAACCCATATTTCTTAAGGGTTTTTTTGTTTTCTTTGCTTTCTTGAGGTAGACTTGTTTGCAGTCAGAGACAGGAATCAAAAGGGTTTTAAGCTTCACGAGTGCTTCAGTGTGTTGCTTGAGATGCTCTGTAAAAGATTCAGTGTGAGAATGTCTTTTTGGGGGGTATGTTGTCTAAATGTAAAGTTAAGATTGGCAAAGATTGGCAGAGAATTTTTTGGCTCACATTGTTTAGCCATCCAATCAAAATCGAATTTTACTAAAAAAAATAAAAATAAAAAAAATACACAGTTCTGATTAAAGTAAAGATTCTTGGCTTGTAAAATGTGCATTAGGCATTTTCTGTAACTGGTTTAACAAGTCGGTCTATCTGTCATGCAGCATTATGTCTGGAGAAGGAAGGTATAGACCAGACTTGGCTTTTTGCCTATAAAAGCGGATAAATGTTTACATTACAACCTGCAAGGTAAACAAGCAGTGTCTGGCTTAAGTTTAGCCCACAGATGCTTTGTGGTTCTCTATGGAATGTAAAGTCCCTCTTTGCTCCGAAGAAGCAAGCCCTCCTTCTGTTTGTTTTGTAGCCATTACAGCCACTTAGTCTGACAGAGTACTTTGTTTCCCTTATCTCCTGAACGGCTAAAACGCATAAGTGTTTTCAGCGTCTGTTCGACCTTGGGTTTAACTCCTATCACCATGTTTACTTGTGACATGGATCAAAGACAGATCGCTTTTGAGCAAGCCGTCGTAAAAAGGACTGCAAACTTCAGGCTGTGTGTGACTTTATGGTTTCATTCTAATGGGGAAAAAAAACAAAAGGCATATTTCACCACCAAGGGCTGCCTGTGACAGGTGAGCACAGGAGAGAGACATCCAAACAGAGCCTGTGGAGAGTAATAGCAGCAGATAGTGCAGCCCAGGAGAGGGAGGAGGGAGAGGAATATATATGGCTGTTTGAGTGATGTGCCTGGCATGGCTCGGAGTCAAGAAGGAAAGGCCCTGTCAACATGTAGAGCAACTGTTGTTGCCATGGTAACTGGTCAGCAGGGTACTGAGGTGTGTTGGGCAGCATGTCATTAACAGTAAAGGATGACTCCATTCCCACGGGTCAAGATAACGTTGTCCTGCAGCTGCTATGGAATAATAAAAGAAACAGGTTATCGGACAGGAGATAAACCTGTTGAGCTACATGCTCAGGGACCGTGTTGTCTCACCGTCTAGGTATTCAAGTTAGATTTTCGTTGACAACAATGCCATCTGAGTTGCACGGCAAAAGAGGAAGAGTATCTGCTTAATTTGAGGTTAATCCACCTGGATTTGTTTTGGTTGCAGGGGTAAACATAAAATCCGAACACTGTGTAAACTAGTGAGATCAATCTCAGCAATAATGTGTGAAAGGCCTGGCTGCACCCACTATCATTCTGCTATAGGGGAAAACACACTGGGTTGTTGGTAGTTCTTTGAACTAACTGAAAAAAATCTTGGAGAGCACTACGCGAAGGTGCCCCAAAAAAGTAGCATTGCGGGAAATTATCTTATATCATACAGGTCGGCCTCATTGTATGATCCAACTCTTCATTTAAACTTGCTATGTAGCTTGGAGGTCGTGGTTACTGTTCCCTGTAGCGATGGATATTTTTGAAAATGATAACCAACAAGATAACAACTACATCTGGTGAGTCAGACTAACTGTTAACTCAAAAAAAAATCCCAACACTGAGTTTTTTTCCCCAAAAAATGTAGTTATTAAATTTCCCCTGAAGATCTAGTGCTGCCTTTGATGAGTTCATTCATCAGTTTAATCGATAGCACTTTTTCTCATAGCACCTTCATTCTAAACCAATTTCATCCTTCTTGAGGGGACCATTGCACATTTTTTTCTATATCCTTAATACACAAAAAGGAGTGTGCAGATTTTAGACAGTCACTGAAATACAGTAAAACTACTTAAAAAGTGGAGATCTTGGACTTAGTGTCAGTGCCTACATGCAATACAATATATGTTCACGTACACTAAAGTCAAAAGTTTGGGGTCACCCAGACAATTTCAGGTTTTCCATGAAAACTCACACTTTCATTCATGTGCTAGCATAACTGTACAAGAGTTTTCTAATCATCAATGAGCCTTTCAACACTATTAGCTAACACAATGTAGCATTAGAACACAGGAGTGATGGTTGCTGGAAATGTTCCTCTGTATCCCTATGTAGATATTCCATTAAAAATCAGATGTTTCCAGCTAGAATAGTCATTTACCACATTAACAATGTCTAGATTGTGTTTCTGATTCATTTAATGCTATCTTCATTGAAAAAAACTGCTTTTCTTTCAAAAATAAGGACATTACGAAGTGACCCCAAACTTTTAAATGGTAGTGTATGTTCATGTATGTACTGTACATTCACACCATATTAAAGTGTTAATTACAAGGAACAGAAATTGTTCAAATTCAGCTTCAGTTCTGTTTGATATTTTGGCTCTAAAGAGACACACATATTTGTGAATCTTGAATTCAGTCCGAAATGCAGTTTGCGTTTGAAGAAGCAGTGCAACTGGATGTGTGTGTGCACCCTTGTCTTTTCAATCTGGAAACTTTTTGATGGGGTCTTACAAATCCTAGAAAGGCCTCAACTGGTGGCAGAGAGTAGCACTAAAGGCAGGCACAAAAGTGAAACAATAACGCTGCCAGGAGGGTCTTGACAAACCTAAACATTAGGCACAGACACAGGAATCTCAATAAACAAAATAATATAGATAAACTGATAAATACATTGAAGGACTGAGCCAGCTGAAGCACAGAGAGACTGATTCACAAGCGTGGTGAACGGCTGGCATGCAAATCAAGCCTGTATGGCGTTACAGGCAGGGTGAGAAGCGTCTGTATGAAGGGGCTTCACAGGCAGTCATTTGCCAGCATTCAGCTCCCATCAATATCAGGACCGATTAATGAGAGGCTCGAGGAGAGAGTAGGGAGAGGGCAGAGAGGACTCGAGGAGGGGGGGAGGGCAACGGCCAGGTGTCGGAGGAGGCACAGAATGGAATAAAGAGGGCACAGGCAGTGATCCGCGAGGAATTCAAGCCGAGCGGCAACAAGAGTGGTGGGGGGTGGCTGTTGGTTGTGCGCTGCAAAAAAATGGTCATTAAAAAGCTGTACTTTTTTCTATTTTCAAAATCATTAAATGTAACTGCAACACACACGCACAAAATTAAAATAAAACCATAAAAAGCTCTGAAACAGCAGAGCATTGCCTGACCATATGCATTCGTTTAGCTTGAGTAATAACAGGTTGGTTGTATTGCATCATGTTGCAATACATCTGCTGAAAAAGCTTGAGTCTAGGGTGTTGAAAATCAAGTACTTTCACATCTTTCCAAAGGACAATGATAAAATAAATGTCACTCTTGAGAAATATTCAATTCTGAGAGCAGTAAAACAATTCACTTCCTTCCTGAAAATGTGTATCGAACATGATTTGCAGTGAAAACCACTGCGCAGAGGTAGTTGTTGAGTCAGAATTGGATTCCGTGACTTATTAAAATTTCTCCTGCATGGAAAACAGAAAGGCATCAAGAAAGGGAAGTAGGGTTTCATGTGTGTGCGAGTGAGCGACTATGGCAGGCCCTTTAATGCATGTAAAGCATGTAATGCACTGTCTTGGGACAGAGGTTTAAAGGCCAAAATCATGTTTCAACCTTGAATAGTGCTCCTCCCCCAGAGGAAAGGGTCCCAGTATGGATGACCAAGGGTCGTGTTCTTTTAGGCATCTGCGAGCCTGAGGTTGTGTTTTATTGTCGGTCGTGCCTGTTGTGCATGTGGGTGGCCATGCATTTGTGTGCACTTGTGTTATGGGTGGAGCGTGTATATGTGTGCACACAGAGGTGTATGCATGAGTGCCTGTGTATGTGGATTCAGTGCATGTGTGTGTGTTAAATGGAGTTGATGTGCATGTGCTTAAGTAGACTTGTATGCATGTTGGCACAACAGAAAGGAATTAGTGCAGTGTGCTGGTGTATGAGGGAGAGAGAATTGTGGGCCCAGGGGAGCAGGGATTTTGGGGTGACCGCCGGAGAGGGGGGAGGCAGCCCCAGAGTCCCCCCTCGCTTCATCCGTCACTCGCCAGGTCATGTGACCACTGGTTCTCACAGACACTGGGCAGTCGGAAACAAGAGGGCAGCGTGTTAAGGCCGCATGCCTGTTTCATTGTTTGTGCGGGGTGCCTCACTGCTGAATGCAGACAAATCAATCCTGAATCATCAGCATCAACCCACAAGTGCAAACTGGCTTGGTCAAGGCGGGACAGAGGCAGCACTGTGCCGACTCGTCCCTGGGAACAGAGTCCACAGCAGCGAGGACCATTTCCTCCTCATTTATCTGTCTGTGTGCCTCCTCTGTCTCTAGCTCTTCATTTGTCATTTTCTGTTGTCTGTTCCTCATGGCGAGGAGGTAAAGGAAAATATGTCTCCCTCTTTGTCGCTTTGTCTTTCTGAACAGTTTTCCTCAGGGTGGGTTATAAATCTACAGTGACTAAAGGTATTACATGTAAAAATGCCAAATGTGGGTGTAGGAATACTAAGTGCTAATTTGATATCTTCCAGTTACCCCTCTGATCTGACACCCAGCAGTTGCATTCCTTCCTTGACAAAGTGATAGAAAGCAAGAGAGCAATATATCCAGATGTACAGTATTACCCAGAGTCGCGTAAAAGCCTTGTGATAAGTGTTATTAAAGGTAAATGTTAACCAAGCAGACTGAGTGGGAAAACACTCCGATTTAAAAGCCACTAGGCAGGAAAGCAGCTGGGGAAGGGAAGCATAAGCCTTAAAGCTTGCTAGTCGACTGGAAACAGTGGATCAGTGTCTTGCTCTACAGGGTAATGAGGTGGGAGTATTTAAGGAATAATGTCACAGATTTACTCTGAAAGCCACACAGTCATCAGGGAACCAAACTAGAGATATACTGATAGCATGGCCACATCTCGGACCAAATTGGCTTCCTGAATGAAGCATGTCTTCTGTGGCTTTTACTGCATTTCAGAAGCCAGAGAATAATTTGAAACCTTTGCTCTGAGACACACTCAACGAGCCAAGCCAATGACAGCGAGGTCTTTCATATTCTCAATCACGGCAAGCTGCAGATATCACAGATCATTCTAGATAGCCTTGAGAATCCCCAACACTGGCTCCTGATTTCTCCGGAGAGTTGCCAGGTTGCACTGGTGGTTATCGCAAAGTCAGCTTCAACCATCAGCTAAATTAAACAAAATAAATAGGGGGGGAATTTCTGGCACAACTCTTTTGGAAATACATGCCACCACAGCTGTGAGAAAAACCGCAAGACACAAAGGTCGCTTTGATTTCCAGACAGCTCAGTGATTCCCAAGGGTGGGGTCTGGGCCTGGAGAGGACAGTGTGGGGGAGGACAGGGTGGGGAGGTGTAGCCAGGGACAGACTGCATCTCTGATAAGTCCACTGTGGCACCCGGTGCCTCTCGCTCTCTCTCTCTCCCGGGTGACCTGAGAGAGTGTGAAGGCCTTCACTGAATAACCAGCCCCATCCGCCACATTCAGACAAGGGCTAAAAGGTTAATTGAACCTCTGTGCTGTGCCTTCCTCTGTGTAATTTACTGTGATTAATGCATGGAGGTTACTGTCAGACCCATTTACTAATTGTTCGAAGCAGTATGTAATTAACCACATCTGCAAAAATGTGTCTGGATCTGTGCAGGCTGAATAGAAATGCTCGGGCAGTGTCCAGACAACTTAAAAATACAACAATTCCAAAACATCAACTCTGTCATCACACTGACAGTGAATACATTCAAATCTTCAATGACCTGAAGTGTCTCGTTTAATTTTTTTTACATAGCTTTATTTTAAATCTTGAAGGACTGAGGTTCTTTTCCACCAACAACAACCAGGATTGCCCATTGTGAAGAAGACTTCAGAGAATTAATGTCTCCCTCGCAAAACTTTCCATCTGAAACTACTGACTGGTCTGACATGCAAAAAATTTACATCAAGCAAAAAAGCCGAACTGAAAGGGATCATAGTGTACTCTCTTATAATGTGTTTCTGACAAACAGTATGCTATCCACAGTAAAGTTTTCAAGTCTCCTTCACCCCCCCATCAGTCTCAGCGCGTCTGGCTCCGTTTCCTTTGTCAATTATTTCTGGAGATTCTTCTTTGCCAGACTGTCAGACAGCTCTTGTATGCAAAGCATGCGACTCTCTAAAATGAGAGTGCAAGTAGGTAGCTAAAGCTCTGCTTGTGTTATCTTTGTTTTGCAACAGTGTCAGCTTGAACAGCTTGAAAAGTTACAGCGAACATTTCTTTGCTTTCGCTTTCCTTGAGATAGCAGCAAATAAATACCAGAAATTACAAATATAATGTCATAGTCTATAAGCCGCAGCTCTTGAGGAGCTTAAATTTTAATGGAGCTTTCGTGTTTTGATGATATGGATGGCCAAGTTACCCTGACGACGTGCTGCCACAGCTTATCTCTGGGAGAGAGTGTGTGTGTGCATTAATTTTCCTGTGTATTCTCTGTGCTGGGGTGTGTGCCTGCATACGTTGAGCACATTCTGCCTGCCCAGTGCTGTGACCTTATGTCCCTCTATGCTGAGCTGTGTGTGTGCTCGGCACTCTGGGTGCCTGGCCTATTCCCTTGCTCTTTCCCTGATAATGGGTGTATATACATTTTAATCTTGGATTACTTGGCTGACTCAGAGGACGGCTTTCTGTCAGCCTGGTGCGTGCAGACAGCCATTACAATACCCCGAAGCTGAGTAAGAAAATCATCACTGCATTCTCCCATTTTAGAGCTGCTAACTTAAGGCGTCAACAAGCACAAAGGCATCAAGGCAGAACTGAAACAAATCTGGGGAACGCAGCAGATTCATTGCATCCTTTCTGTACACAAAAAGACTCATGAGGTGCCTCTTTGTGTGAAGGACAATGTTGGCTCTCGCCTCAAAATTTTGATGAGTACACAAACTGACAATGATTGCATTTACATCAATTAAAACCCACTTTCACCCTTAAGCTTTAATAAGATTTCCAATGTCATGTTTAAACAACATTCTCCACATTTCTGAGGGCATCTTTTAGAACTAATTACAGCAAAGTCAAACTTGCTTTGCCGTTAATTGTTATTTATGAGGGTGAATTAATTTCCAGAAAGTTGCGAGCTACTTTGAAATGTACGCTGACCTTGGCAATAGGACAACACAGTAATGCATTCACACCGTTGGCAGATTTTATGCAAACGAATGGAAAACTGAATATTTGATCAGGTTTTTCCTCACCAAGGTTACATGGTTGGAGGTTTTCCCTGCAACTCTTTGATTCTGTGTGCTTTGTACACGTTCGACAGCGTGACCGCAATGACTCAATCTATTGTGCGGTAAAGGTAGCATAGATTCACTGCGGGTCACTGTGGTGAGCTCCTGTGGGAATGCGGAGGGAAATGAGGGATTGCGGGTTGTAATTAATTTACTGCTAGATTACACTGGATAATGCCTGTATCATTACCAAATTACGTCAACAGTGGCCTGAGTGTGGATGGGACAGGCCATGTGTCAATACTCACAAGAAAGTGTATCTGTGTGTTTGTGGAGGCTATTATGGCCCTTGAGATATCCCTGAGTGGGAAATGGAGCTTAATTATACGCATGCAGACTTACACATGGGCAGAGAGCCTGCATAACTCACTGAAACTAAACAGCTTGATAATGATGCTGCATTGTTTCCTAGGGGGTTATGTGAGACTTGGGCTTAAAATGAGAAATTGAGAATTAAGTAGCTCTGCTCTGCTAGCATCAAATAAATCTCATTAAGCAGGAGTTTAAGTTAGATCACATGATTACATTTCCCCAAATATTTCAAATATATTTTTAAGTAATTTTGCATGAATTATTCCCCTTGTGTAATGTAATGCCACACAAATATGTTAGCGCTTGGAATCTTTTAAGGAAAATTAGGCGACAAGAAGTTGTAGTAATTTTGGATGAAATGAACATCATTGGGGACATACTTTAGCAAGAAAAAACATCAAAATGTCTTTAAAAACTTGTTTTTTTTGTAATTCACTTTTCAGATTGCCACATTAAGGCTTACTGTATCTGAAACACAGCTTTGTTAAAATATTGATGAATCAACCACTTCACAAAATCCCCTCATGCATGAGAGGGTTTTGTATGATGCATGATAATATCTCCCAGGAAAGGCATTCGTTTAAACACTTTTAATATGCATTTCTTTGGAATTGACCAGCGAAAGCAGCATTCTTACATGAATATAAAACATTTGGAATTTATTTCCCTCAATCCTGACTCAGTCCGTTTCAGCTACTAAAAATGTGCAATTCTGCCAGAAAGCATAATCAGATTCTTTATTATTATGCCAGCTTTTAGATTTCTTGTTTGTGGGATAAACAAAGCTGAAATATGTTCCAAACAATTCCGCCTCCAAGAAAACTTACACATTGCATAGTCTGCAACATCACAACCTGCCCCTGCTGCTCTAACATGCAAAAAAAAGTTTTCAAGAAGAGCCTCCAGAAAACTTGAATGTTTCTCTCCATTCCATCCTTTCTTTTGCTTCTCCCCTGTCCTTTGATTTGCACTTGCACAAAGGCAGTCAAAATGCAAAAATGCTTGACCATTCCACAGGCGTTCTCTATCTGCATAAACTTCTCCGTTGCCTCTTTGTCCGATTAATACCTTCATGTCTTTCAGACTCGCTTCCCCCAACCCCAACCCCACATCGCCATCCCAGACAAGCCTTAGTCCTCATTATACACAGCTTCCACTCTAGTTCCCAAGATTAGGCAAATGAGCTCCCAAGCGCAGTCTATAGACAGCAACCCAGACCCCACTCCCTTTTCAAAATCAATCCTGACATTCACCAAAAATCTAAAAGCACATAATAAGTACCATTTCACTTTCTTATTCAATATAAGACTGTAGTTTGACAGGATATGAGCTACAATCATGGAAAGTGGTTATTAAAATATTATTCTAGTTCCTTTTCTATTTTAAATTCACCGTGATACATTGAGAATGAGCATTCCTAACAATAACAATACCACATTCTTGAGCAGTGGGGCAAATCCCTTCACAGAGCACAAAATGAAGGCTCTTGAACAAAACACATCACATGCAAAGCAAACATAATTCAGCATCAATTGAATCACTTCCTGTCATTTCAAAAGCTGCATGCACTAATACATTACTGCTCACTTATTCTTCAATGAACTCCAGCACTTACTGTGGGGGGAAAAAAAAGCTTTCGTTTGCAAGAAGCTTACAGAGAGGGGCAGGAAAGGTTTCTCACTGTTGGTCTTTTAACAATTTCATGCTAAGCAGTAGCCTGCTCTTAAAGTGTAATTCATGTATAACAATGTCTGAAACGTAAGTGCAACAAAAATAGCATGAGTCATAATAAAGCGGACCCTTGGATCCATTTTTAGTGCTACTTTTTTGAGGAATGACTTCTCCTTTCCAGTCACTGTTTGTAGATTTTATGGGTGAATGCAAATGCAAGTTTTTAAAATGGTCACATTATGGGCGCCTGTATAGCTCAACGCGTTGAGCGGGCGACCCATGTACAGGGGCTGGTCCCCGACGCAGCTGGCCCGGGTTCGATTCCCGCTTGCGGCCCTTTGCTGCATGTCTTCCCCGACTCTTCTCCCCTGTTTCCTGTCTCTCTCTCACTGGGCCTATCCAATAAAGCCGACAAAAAGGCCAAAAAAATAACTTTAAAAAAAAAAAAAAAGATCACGTTATATTCAGACAAGAAAAGACTGTTCTGAATGACAGCAGCAATCGTGAGGAAAAAATATGATATGAGTTGCCACACTGCAAATAGTAACTTCACTTATCCTGGTGTAGGTTGGAAGCATTCCATTTCCAGTTTACGTCCTGAGCACAATAAATACATTTGCTGGGAAAGTTCAATCTGTCTTTATCAGATAATGAAATCTCATATTCGGGAGTCCCATATCGAGGCTTGGACCATATCCCAGCTATGCGCATTTCAGTCTAACAACTACACGACACAGTTATACAAGGACACAGTACACTATTGAGCCTTGGAGAGATGTGAAGCTGATTATAGCTTTCCACCTCCTATAGCTTCCTGGGTCATCCAATAGTCTTAACCTCCTTCCACCTTTCATTCCCACCGGCAATGACGAGAAGGTCTCATCAGCGGAGAGAGAGTTAAAGGTCAGGATCCCAACCTTTGTGCATCACCCGGGGTGGCAATCCATTGGATTCATCTGATTTGATCTGAACTCAAATGTTATCAAATTGCAAGACTTGATTTTTTTTTAATCTATTCAGTATCAAGGAAAAATCCCCGCACTTGAGTGAGGATTTCCCCTGACCATAAACATATTGCAGACGATGTCTCTGACTAGACATGGAAAGGAGCTTAGTAAACATTGGTTAGAAACGCTATGTTCTTCGTATCCCTTTATTCACTCCCACAGGATACACTGGTCATCCAATAAAATGAGCACTCCCTGGCCATGGTTTGGATCTAAAAGGCATCACATACCACTCACTGACAGATATCAACTCCACAGTGTCAAAGTCAGCAGCAACTACTTAAAAAGCAGTGCTGAAGTTGATAAAACAACTCTCTCCATCTTCTTGGCAATACCCTTGTGGTACATTCCTTTCCCCTCTCCTCCACATGAGAAGAACCAGAGAGAAAATTGTTGTTAACCCAGACAGTACTCACTCCTTGACACTTGCTCCCAATTTATTCTGCTTGTGTGAGCTAATCTGTGAAAAAAAATGGGGAAAATTCACTGTCTAATGGCTTCACAAACGCCATTACTTTTTCCTGAATTTGAGAAGCATAAAAGAGAGATGGAACAGAAGCTCGGGAAAGTAAGGATGAGATGCGTGTAAGCTGTCCAATAAATCCCTAGCTCAAACTGCATTTGTTTGGTTTATATTTGTCTGGTCTTATCCTTGTAGAGTAAGACATGACATATAGTTGGAAGGTAAAACTTTGCTAAAATCCGCTTCTCCACTGCTTAATGCAGGGAGATGTTGCAGCCCTTTCAAACTTGGAAAGAAGTGTGAATCCTAAGCAGGCTGCCAAGATAATAACAATTCATCATACACAGCTATTGGTCCGATGTAAGCTGGAAGACAGCCAAAACAGCACTTTCAAGAGAGAAAAGACACCTTTGCCTTTTAAAGCAGCCATGAATCCCATTGATTGGAGTTAAATGCTTTCATTCTGTGGATACTGGCTATTACACAAAGCAGCATGTAAAAGGGAGGAGAGATCATTCAGAAACAGCAAGGTACTCAACTAATGTTCATTTTAGATGAAGTCAATATTAGACTAAATGTGTACAACAGTGCTGCAGGTCTGAGGCTTTAGAAACCTCTGGAAACATGACTGTGCATATTTTCAATGAGCCGCAAGCATCATGGAGAAACTGTGGAAGCCAAATACATGTCATCACCTTTGTTCTCACTGGTCATACTGGTGTGGTCTGTTCAATCTACTTTCTACTTCTCTGACATACAGGAGAGGCGCTAATCCTAACCTTTGCTTCGTACACTTTCCATCAACTTAGCAGCCACAGCAAGCACACTTTATAGAGGATATTTAATGTCAGCATGTACCGTCATCAGTACGATCTTTTTCCAAACAACTCCGACACTCACTTTGCTTCTAAATAAGGAAAGAAAGACGAAAGAGACAGAGCATGTTGCAACCAAACAACATTTCTTTGACTGGACCACTGTGGCTATTTTTAGCTGCTTCTTATTGCAGTGCACCACAACAGCTTTAAATTGGGAAACGGCATTTGAAACCTCAGCACCAAAAACACTAATCAATGACTTAAATACAGTGGCTTTACTAACTGACAGAAAAAATTGTCAATCATTAAACTACCAGTGATATGTGTTAGCATGGGTGAGCTCCAAGCCCATCTATCAGGTCTGCATGAAGCTAAATATTACCTTGCCACTAGCATCAAACTGTTAATTAGAATGACTTCAATTTTAACAGTTGAGAATATGCAGAACCTAATATTGTAATGGAAATGCAAAGGGATGCTATCAACTCCACTGTTGGCCTGAGGGGGGATCAAGAGATCATATAGACACAAACAGTCAAGTCATTCTGTGGCATTGATAAACTGTTCTACCAGTCTGTCATCCTACATTTTATTTCTGAAAAATGTACTTTTAGTTCACAGAAGCGATTGAAGAGATACAAATCCAAACGTGAAAAGGTAAGCAACAGATATTTAGTACAGGTGCATCATTTATAAATACATCCCTGGCAAAAAAACAGAAAAGTCCTGTAAAATATTGTAGTCTGTTCTGTGTACTTTAATTTCTGAACATGGTAGTTCTCCACTGTTTATGCATACTGAATGAGCAATTATTGTAGAAATTTTTTTTTAAAAAGATTGATTTTATTGTTAAACTGATAACACAGCAATACACATTTATTTTACATAGTTTTATAGCTGAGGAGAGGAAGTGATTTATCTGACTTATCCTGGGAAGTCAGTGTATAATTTAATTGCTATTTAATACCTACTGCAAAATGCCTTATGTGTTACACAGTGAGGTCTTTTTTTAATAATCATATAACACAAATTTTGCTTAAGTACAAGAGTCACAAGAATTCCCTGACCAGATGAATCCATCTGATTTTGCCTCACTCAAGTATTGGCTGGTAAATTACTAAATAACTAGTGAGGTAGCTGGTCATCTATTTTCTGAGAAAGCTGAATTGCTGTTTAGTTGGCTGAATGGCTTGTTGATTAGCTGTCTGGGACAATAACAGTCAGAGTGCAGCCCTTACATGGTTTCTACCACCTGTGAACATTATGGAAATCAGCACAACAAAGCCAGCATCGCTGCTCACAGTAGAAATAAAATAACGGGGCCCTTCAGTGAGCACGGTGGCTTATAGATCAAATCTGTGCTGTAATCTGTAGATTTCTTTCCGTGAATCATAAACGTGTCAATCTAAGTGTGCTTATCTGTTCCAAGAAGAGCATGATGTGAGGCAATGATTAAGCAGAGCTGGCCAAATCCCTTGCCGATCTGCTTGTAGTTGACATGAAAGCAGCTCTGCAGTGGAAAACAAGGGCAGAGTTCTTTATGTTAACCCAAGCAGACATGTCACTATTAACTGTATGGAGAAAAAAAAAGAACAAAGGTGTAAGAACACACTACAGAGAAATTCTAGAAATATATCTTCCCTTGATGTTTCTGTTGCCAAGGGATAAAATAACCCTGTGAATGCTAATCATCTATCTATCTATCTGTCTATGAAAAATCTTGCATATACAATCTTACCACCTTCCACCACTTCATTGTTTCCTATGTTGCACATCTTTCGCCTAGATCTCATAGATATTCTCCATTTAAGGTGCTGAGCGCTTAAACTTACTCAGCTGTGTAATACATGTAAATGATCTGCTTACCTCTCTGAAATACAGATCATGTGCTCACGACAAAGTGAGCACACCAACATCTGCTGAGACGCTGTCCAAAACCTAACAATAGCTTAATCCACATAAGAAAATCCACATTGAGTCCGTCTCCTGGTGCTGGCTGCCATTACATATGTAAAGGAAGCGCGCACAGAGTGACAGAAATTGCATGCTGACTTGTGCTATCTTAATGAGGAGATTAGCTATGATTTTCCTTCCTACGGTTCTTGTACTAAACTTCATCACGTCTGCGTAATATATTGCTCGGACCACATCCTGCCAAGCCTGGCTTCCATAATCAGCACATTAAATACTCCTGCTGACAGGGAAAAGGCAGTTGGTTGCAGTCAGTTCAGGATCCGGCAGTCCAACAAAAATATGTGATTATTGTTTGCAGTAAGTCCCTCAGCAATCCCAGACCTGAGTCAAGTATATGCAATCAGCTTGAGTCCACTGGCCAGGGAGCTAAAAAGGAACTAATGACTCATGCTCTACTGATGGATCTGGTGTGTGTGTGTGTGTGTGTGTGTGTGTGTGTGTGTGTGTGTGTGTGTGTGTGTGTGTGTGTGTGTGTGTGTGTGTGTGCGTGCGTGCGTGCGTGTGTGATGGTATATGTTTTAAGGAGGACAGAGGGGGGCTTTGAGACTTAACCTCTCACTGTCAGATAGTCTCCAACCAAGGAGAAGGACAACGGGGAGCGTGTCCTGACAGGTTAATTCACTCAGGGACCAAAGCGTGTTTACCAGCCCTGTTATCTACATACTGAGGCATATGCTGCTCGCACGAGCAAAAGATCCTCTGTGCAGATGGTCTTCTTTGAAAATCACATCCGACTTCTACACAGCCATGTAAACTCCTGTTGGCATTGGCTGAGTGGCTGTAAAGCCACGCAAAAGCAGGGGACAGTAATGAGCAACAGAATCAGTGCTATTTGCATTTAGAGAAGGAAAAATGTCTGAGAATCACCAGTAAAGAACTTGCAAAGAGATCTGTGCTTTTCTAGACTTCACTGCGGCAATGCATTTCTATGCAGCAGCAGCTGAATAAAAATCACTTAAATAAGATGTTAAAGAAGTAGTTATTACATGCACCAACAATTATACATTTAGTTCAATCCGATTTGCAATTAAATACACCACCATTCAAAAGTTTGGAGTCACCCAGATAATTTCATGTTTTCCATGAAAACTCACACTTTTATTCATGTGCTAACATAACTGTACAAGGGTTTTCTAATCATCAATTAGCCTTTCAACATGATTAGCTAACACGATGTACCATTAGAACACAGGAGTGATGGTTGCTGGAAATGTTCCTCTGTACCCCTATGGAGATATTCCATTAAAAAATTCCAACTACAATAGTCATTTACTACATGACCAATGTCTAGATTGTATTATGTTATCTGGTATGTTATCTTCAATGAAAAAACTGCTTTTCTTTCAAAAATAAGAACATTTCTAAGTGACCCCAAACTATTGAATGTATTTCTAAACTAAATCTGACTTTTTTATTTAATGTGGTCTTGGCAATATTTTTTTTAAATCACAGCAATAATGCAAAATTATCATTATATTAAAAGTCTAACTGTTGTTTCTCACATTAAACAACATTTCAATACACAGAATGATATCCCCACCGATATTCAAGTGTATTCAAAGGTTCTTATCATAATGACTTGTTTTCTTGCTCTTGACCTTTTGTCAAACGTAAAAGATCACATAGAATAATCATGGCTTCAGTCCAAACTGTCGTCAACAGACACATTTTCTATGATAGATATAATTATTGAAACTGAAAAAAAGCACAAAAAGAAAAGCTGATCATTCAAATAGAGATTATCTTCTGTAATGTAGTGCTTGTCGCTGAGATTGTATGAATGAACTCTCACTGACTATTCATGCATTTTGCAAGAAGCTTTTTGGCTGAATCAAAATGCAACCATAAGAAGTCTGCCAAAGGCCCGACTTTCATTTGAAACTCATTACAGAGCGAAAAAAAATGAAGCTAAAAAAATTTTTTTTTTGTTATGTTTACGTGTACTCCAAAAACTCTCTGCAGAACCATGTGAGAGTCAGACGCTGAGGTTAAAACACCGTCTAGCCAGAGTGTTAAGAATTTTAATTGCAACCAGGTGATTAGGGCTCACTGCAAAATGTGATTAATGCTGTCTACATTGTTTCATGGTTTCTGCATCATTTGCTTTTCCCACCTTTTACGTATGGTATCTGTAAAGAGACTCTTCTGAAATGTTAGTGCTTCAAGGCCATATTCATGAATTCTATGAATACCTTATTATAATTTTTTTTACCTAAAATGTTCTCTCGACAAATAGTTCCATCTGCTGCAAAAAGACGCCTGATTGCAAGGCAACACGTAACACAATTTACCTGTCGTGTTTGGTCAAGTAGGTAGCTTGTTGTAGATTTATACATTATTTCAGATTGCATTACAATGCACAAGTGTTGGCTACATCTTGTGTAAGGTAACTTCATTATTTTATCTTCTACCTGACTTAAAGCTATTCAAGAGCATCATATTTCAAGTATGTCTCTTTCTCAAGTCCACTTGTGTATATTTAGTCATGATTTGCACACAGCCAATTCCCCAGCGGACGTCTACAACAGTGCCAGCCAGCCATGGATGCTGGGAAATATGCGTTGCAGCTGCAGAGCCTTGATGTAATGGATGTCTCTTCACTAAACCCAGCCACACTTTGCCTCAGACACAACCTTGCACCTTCTCCAGCGTGCATCCCAAAGGAGCAATTCACCATGTCAGTGATGTTAAATATAAGCAAAGTACCACCCCACCTGCTCTACAGCCTCCCAGCTACTCCCACACTCATTCAACACTCCAACAAGCCAGTGGCCAGAAAGACCAGTTGGGACACTGATTCCTAACTGGTCCAGTTCCCTCTAAAACAGCTTTAGGTTTCAGTGTGTGCACAGTGCATATAGTCTCCCTCCCATTGAGTCTGTTTTTTGTTGGAACTGAGCGTTGAGCAGGGTTCTGGGCTGTGGCTGCAGTGGGAGGAACAGAGATAGAGCTGGGAAGAAGAACTATGCCGGGACTAAAGCCAGGCAGAGAGGAATGGGGCTTGGGAGGGATGTGGTTGAGACAGGGCTGAGACCAACTGAGGCTGGTAAAACAGCAAAAAATACTCTTATTTATCCATGTATTTAGCACTTTTAAGTGAAAACACATGAAAGCGTGTTCCAATGCGACAGGGAAAATTTACTTTTTTTAATGTTGAACTATGTCTTCAGGGAATTCCACATCTAAAAAACAAAAATGACAAGCAAAAAGATCAGCCAAATTCTTTTGCCAGAATAATGCCACTAGATTACACAAACTATATACAAGGCTTCAGTGGAAGCAAATTAAATCATGTCAGAGCCGATTTTGTTAAGCATTTCGTTTTAAAGATAAAATGGTAAAGTAAAATGTTCAGCCTCGATAGAAACTTGCTTGAGTAGAAATGAAAAGTTTTGAGCAGAGGAGGGTTATGACATTATTCATCAACCAGTGTTTATATCTTAAAAAATCCCCTGTCTTGTCTTGGCCAAAATCGTGTCTTTATATAAGAGCTGTTTCATCACAGTTAATTCAGTGAATTGTTGTTGCATTGTTGGTTAGAGCGAAGGCTTCAGACAGCCCATTAACCGCTTCAATTAGGCCTGCTGGTTCTCACCTCCTCCTCACTCCCTGTGAAACGGACTTAACTCTTCCTCTGTGCAGCTGTACACGGCGTCAGACACACGCTCAAGTGAGAAAAAAACCTCCCAACACCATTCACCACACACATCTGGTGCTGCCTGCCTGACGCCTTTCAAAAAAAAAAAAAAAAAAAGCAGCACATGTTTCTTTATGGCCACAGGCACAGTCATGTCTCTCCTGACAACCCAGCAAAAGACCCTTAAATCATTTGGCAGTGGAGAAGTCCTAATCCAGAGACAGGGTGACAGGTAATGCCTTTCTATGAAGTGGTGTGTTTCTATTCGGGCTCCCAGGCTGTTAATGTTTCACATTAGCATTGGGATGACAGGTGGCGGCTGGTCAGACAGAGGATAGTGAGCAAGGCTGTTTTTTAAGACCTGAAGCAGTACAAAGGAGATAAAGATGGCAGCAAAGTGTGGTGTTTTGAAATGAGGGCATGAGTAGTGAGCTGTTGAGAAGTGCCCTCCACCTACCTATCATAGGTCTAAGTGTGTAACAAGTATAAGAAGTTTAACACACTTCCTTTGTCAGCTGAAGGATTAGGAGCTTTCAGTTCTTAGCCCAACCACCTTGCTACAATGGAAAGGCAAAAACCTTGAGATCTACTGTTTCCTTTTGCTGAAGTAATCACTTTCTGAAAGGTATAATCTAGCTTAACTTCTACCTCTACATTCTCTGAAGTGGTGGCACAATAAATGCATCAGTTTGCATAAATAGCCGTGTGTATGGCATAATCATTGTAGTGTTTGGAGGGCTAGTCCATGCTTAAAACATTAGATCTCTTATTGAAATAAATTTTCTGCTCACTGTTTAATAGCTGTTACTCTGTGCATCATTTAAGCTGAAACCCATGTTTTTTTAAAGCTAGCTCATCATCCTATCCATTTGTACAGTGATTGGAGTGCAGTGAAACATTAAAAGCAGCACATTTATTGCGGGTCAAGATGCTCTCCACGCGCTTAAAATTTGGATTGTGTTTGTCCGCCTGACAATTCCAGCACCATCTCATTTCATCACTAATAGTACGTAAGCACTATTTTTGTATTCATGCTGCATGTTGCCACGCTGACATTTTCAACTTGATAAATGTGCTGCTACGTGCTTTATCGTCTGTGTTGTGGTTTGCATGCAGAGAAAGTTATGGATACCGAACATCTGAAATAGAAACATGTTGAACGTGTGTTTCATTTGCAGTCGCAGCAGATTCAGTATGTGCTGAAGTGAAGTCAGTTCAGTACACACCTTGTGCTTAGGTTAACAGCGATTTCAACCATGTTTTTTCAACCAAAATCATTTAGAAGCTGCCAGTTACAATAATCTTCATTCAGCAAAAGGAAAGTTAAATCTTGTCAAGACACACGCCTCAGGCTGTAACATGTACTGAAATCAGATGTGTGTGCCAAAATACCCAAAAAAAGAGAAAGAAAAAAAATAGATCTACAAAAGCAAACAGTAAAAGGAGCACTCATTTTTCTTTTTGTGACAGCATATTTTACCAGGTACAGTGACAGGATATACAGGAGTTAAAGCATGATGACAAAATGTCAGCTGAAAGGCTATCTTTGCCCTAACCTTGTGTTCACACTTCCCTGACTAATCCAGCTTCAGGCCTCTGGTTTCCATGCTAATGCCATAATTCCAAAAAAGCCTGACGGCCCAAACCTGCAGATGTTGAATATGAAATAGTGTAGACAGAAGCGTTCATACTTTTGTGTGTGCAAAACACACAGACAGGGTAGGAGGGACAGAAAATAAGCATGCTAGTATCTGTGAAATAGAGATTAGTACATGTTCATACCAAAAATCTGTCTGTAAGGAGGAAAACCACTAAACACTAATACGGGTCTAAATTTCTATTGCTCAAAAATAGAACATATCACTGTAGGCACTAAGATCAAAGGAAATCATTTTTTGCGTAATGTGCTATTTTACTGGTTCTTATGGCAGTAAGAAAAGTTAAGTCGCATAGTAAAATGACCCAAAGCCTTTCTATTTTGCTCAGTGAGGCAAAACGAAGCTACGTCAAAACAACGATTGCCTTTCTCTGTTGAGTTCAGTGTGCCCAAGGGACATCTGGAGCAAGGATTTATATTCTCTCTCTTCATCTATTCCTCCTAATTGGCAGCAAAAATAGCCACCAAGCTGGATTATAATGTAGGTGTGTGTGTCTGCTAGCATGTATCATGTAGGGAAATCTGTTCATGATATACTGTTATGTGCATTTAGCAATATAAAAGGCTATGTGTCAGCAGAGTGAGAGAAGTGAGGTCCAGCTCTACCTTTTCCATCACTCAGTGCCACGCAGAGAGCTGTACAACCCCCAGATACACACTCCTTCCAGAGTACCACACAGATGTGGACAAACCCCGAATCCCAGACATGTTTTTCCAGTTAACCAAATGGGCAGGCTTCTTAACAGCAGCCCCATCAACTTGTACAGGCACTACAAGCATGCAGTGTGCCGGCCTTGACCACTACAAAGTGTCAAACCATTTGTAAAGGGGAGCAGCTTGAAAAGTGCTCAGAAGAGGTGTAATCAGGCTGGGGTGTTACCACAATAAGCGCAGCATGCGAGTTACTGTACCCGTTTTTGGGGTTCCTTCCCTGCTGAGCCCACCCATGCCATAAATGAATCCATTCCCTTATGGTACTGTAAGTCACTTTGGATAAAAGAATCCGCAAAAGACAGATGTTTGTTGTACTTTAGTTCGAGACAATTGTGTTTTTGCCCATGTAGTGGCTTAAAGGTTTTGCTCATTCAAATAGCTATTATGTTGTAAAAATAGTAGCCAACACAAACAAGAAAAGCCTCAGAGAGTGCAGTACTTCGCCAAGACTGCTCAGTCGTTGTACGATTTCCGACAGATGAAATCTTCAAACAATTCATGGTCTGCAGCGGTGGATTTGTAGTAGGATCGCAATCATGTGATTGTCAGCAGGCAGCTTATGTAGTGTTCACTTGCAGTCATAGTTAGTGACATCGATCTCGCAATAATACAGAAATTCTTAACAAATCCAAACTATAAGCCGCATCACTGCCAAAATTGAATCACTTGGTCATTGTGTCATTTCTGACCTTCCCTGAAAATTTCATCCAAATTTGTTAGTCCGTTTTTGAGTAATGTTGTGAACAGACAGACAAACAGACAGACAAACTAACGCTGATCGTCACATAACTCTGCTGCGCTCCTTGGCGGAGTAATAAAGATGCATTGTATAGATTTTCATATAAATAAATTGAAAAATACAATCATCAGCAGTCAAAATGTACCTCCCTTAGCTCTATAACAGAACAGATGATGGTTTGCTCAAACAACAGTAAATAAAAATAATCAGTCTTTCTGTTTGCCCAGATCCGTCTGCATGACCAGCCAAGACAAACCAGGATGACATACATTTGCACTCCTCCCTCACAACAGAGGATAGCCATGTTTAACCGCACTGCAGTGGTCCTCATGCGTCTGTTTCACAGACCGGAGACAAAGCTCTGTTTGTGTGTCTGTGTTCAGCTCTCAGTACTTCTGTAGCTTCTACCGGAATCTCAGAGCATAGGGGTACATTTATACTCCTGAATTTCAATTTGTATTCTGAGATATCAGTCTTTCTTAAGGTACTGCAAATGCAAACTGAAACTTTCCCACTGCTTCACATTACATGCTTTCGACTGCCAAACCAGTATTGTGGAAGTTGATGAAATACGAATGAAATACACAATCACAGAGTTAGCAAAGCTTCATCAGTGCTTCTGACAGACAACATTACCTTGCTGTGCAGTGCAGTGGAAAAACTCCTGCACGCTGTCAGTGCAGCTCAACTGCTCAAGGCCATTCAGTGACCGTCAGTGTGACTGTGAGCCCACATTTATATGACATAAAATGAACGTTTTGCAAGTAAATATGTCTGAACAGTCCCTGGTTTGAGCTTTTTAGTGAGGATTTTCTGCTTTTATTCATCCTATATGAGGTTAATGCATAAAATTAACACCTCTGGGTTTTCAAAATTCAAATTGTGACCTTCAGTCAAAGACTGTATATTTTCTTTCAATTTTCTGGCATGTAATAGACACAAAAATTAAGTGATTTAGAACACATTCAAATGCCTTACTATTCATTTTATAAAGTACTGCATACTATTGTAATGTACACTACCGTTCAAAAGTTTGGGGTCCCTTAGAAATGTCCTTATTTTTGAAAGAAAGCAGTTTTTTCAGTCAAGATAACATTAAATGAATCAGAAATACAGTCTAGACATTGTTAATGTGGTAAATGACTATTCTAGCTGGAAACAACTGATTTTTATTGGAATATCTACATAAGGGTACAGAGGCCAATTTCCAGCAACCATCACTCTTTTGTGTTAGCTAATGGTGTTGAAAGGCTAAATGATTAGAAAACCCTTGTGCAATCATGTTAGTATATGAATGAAAGTGTCCATTTTCAGGGAAAACATGAAATTGCCTGGGTGACCCCAAATTTTTTGAACAGTAGTGTATATCAATATACAATAAATAATTTGTCCTGACATCATCAAATAGTACATTTTTATCAAAACAGCTTTAAATTTCTTTTAAAGAAGTCTCTCTGTAGATTAGGGACGATTCTCCCATGTACTGAA